>NC_092339.1:258611785-258917500 GCF_046630445.1 Rutidosis leptorrhynchoides
TCTAGCTTCAACAGATCCTTGGATGGCTCGAAGTTCTTGAAGCAGAATCATGACACGAAAACAAGTTCAAGTAAGATCATCACTTGAAATAAGATTGTTATAGTTATAGAAATTGAACCAAAGTTTGAATATGATTATTACCTTATATTAGAATGATAACCTACTGTAAGAAACAAAGATTTCTTGAGGTTGGATGATCACCTTACAAGATTGGAAGTGAGCTAGCAAACTTGAAAGTATTCTTGATTTTATGTAACTAGAACTTGTAGAATATATGAAGAACACTTAGAACTTGAAGATAGAACTTGAGAGAGATCAATTAGATGAAGAAAATTGAAGAACGAAAGTGTTTGTAGGTTTTTTTGGTCGTTGGTGTATGGATTAGATATAAAGGATATGTAATTTTGTTTTCATGTAAATAAGTCATGAATGATTACTCATATTTTTGTAATTTTATGAGATATTTCATTCTAGTTGCCAAATGATGGTTCCCACATGTGTTAGGTAACTCACATGGGCTGCTAAGAGCTGATCATTGGAGTGTATATACCAATAGTACATACATCTAAAAGCTGTGTATTGTACGAGTACGAATACGGGTGCATACGATTAGAATTGTTGATGAAACTGAACGAGGATGTAATTGTAAGCATTTTTGTTAAGTAGAAGTATTTTGATAAGTGTATTGAAGTCTTTCAAAAGTGTATAAATACATATTAAAACACTACATGTATATACATTTTAACTGAGTCGTTAAGTCATCGTTAGTCGTTACATGTAAGTGTTGTTTTGAAACCTTTAGGTTAACGATCTTGTTAAATGTTGTTAACCCAATGTTTATAATATCAAATGAGATTTTAAATTATTATATTATCATGATATTATCATGTATGAATATCTCTTAATATGATATATATACATTAAATGTCTTTACAACGATAATCGTTACATATATGTCTCGTTTAAAAATCATTAAGTTAGTAGTCTTGTTTTTACATATGTAGTTCATTGTTAATATACTTAATGATATGTTTACTTATCATAGTATCATGTTAACTATATATATATCCATATATATGTCATCATATAGTTTTTACAAGTTTTAACGTTCGTGAATCACCGGTCAACTTGGGTGGTCAATTGTCTATATGAAACATATTTCAATTAATCAAGTCTTAACAAGTTTGATTGCTTAACATGTTGGAAACATTTAATCATATAAATATCAATCTCAATTAATATATATAAACATGGAAAAATTCGGGTCACTACAGTACCTACCCGTTAAATAAATTTCGTCCCGAAATTTTAAGCTGTTGAAGGTGTTGACGAATCTTCTGGAAATAGATGCGGGTATTTCTTCTTCATCTGATCTTCACGCTCCCAGGTGAACTCGGGTCCTCTACGAGCATTCCATCGAACCTTAACAATTGGTATCTTGTTTTGCTTAAGTCTTTTAACCTCACGATCCATTATTTCGACGGGTTCTTCGATGAATTGAAGTTTTTCGTTGATTTGGATTTCATCTAACGGAATAGTGAGATCTTCTTTAGCAAAATATTTCTTCAAATTTGAGACGTGGAAAGTGTTATGTACAGCCGCGAGTTATTGAGGTATCTCAATTCGGTAAGCTACTGGTCCGACACGATCAATAATCTTGAATGGTCCAATATACCTTGGATTTAATTTCCCTCGTTTACCAAATCGAACAACGCCTTTCCAAGGTGCAACTTTAAGCATGACCATCTCTCCAATTTCAAATTCTATATCTTTTCTTTTAATGTCAGCGTAGCTCTTTTGTCGACTTTGGGCGGTTTTCAACCGTTGTTGAATTTGGATGATCTTCTCGGTAGTTTCTTATATAATCTCCGGACCTGTAATATGTCTATCCCCCACTTCACTCCAACAAATCAGAGACCTGCACTTTCTACCATAAAGTGCTTCAAACGGCGCCATCTCAATGCTTGAATGGTAGCTGTTGTTGTAGGAAAATTCTGCTAACGGTAGATGTCGATCCCAACTGTTTCCGAAATCAATAACACATGCTCGTAGCATGTCTTCAAGCGTTTGTATCGTCCTTTCGCTCTGCCCATCAGTTTGTGGACGATAGGCAGTACTCATGTCTAGACAAGTTCCTAATGCTTGCTGTAATGTCTGCCAGAATCTTGAAATAAATCTGCCATCCCTATCAGAGATAATAGAGATTGGTATTCCATGTATGGAGACGACTTCCTTCAAATACAGTCGTGCTAACTTCTCCATCTTGTCATCTTCTCTTATTGGCAGGAAGTGTGCTGATTTGGTGAGACGATCAACTATTAACCAAATAGTATCAAAACCACTTGTAGTCCTTGGCAATTTAGTGATGAAATCCATGGTAATGTTTTCCCATTTCTATTCCGGGATTTCAGGTTGTTGAAGTAGACCTGATGGTTTCTGATGCTCAGCTTTGACCTTAGAACACGTCAAACATTCTCCTACATATTTAGTAACATCGGCTTTCATACCCGGCCACCAAAAATATTTCTTGAGATCCTTGTACATCTTCCCCGTTCCAGGATGTATTGAGTATCTGGTTTTATGAGCTTCTCTAAGTACCATTTCTCTCATTTCTCCAAATTTTGGTACCCAAATCCTTTCAGCCCTATACCGGGTTCCGTCTTCCCGAATATTAAGATGCTTCTCCGATCCTTTGGGTATTTCATCCTTTAAATTTCCCTCTTTTAAAACTCCTTGTTGCGCCTCCTTTATTTGAGTAGTAAGGTTAGTATGAATCATTATATTCATAGATTTTACTCGAATGGGTTCTCTGTCCTTCCTGCTCAAGGCATCGGCTACCACATTTGCCTTCCCCGGGTGGTAACGAATCTCAAAGTCGTAATCATTCAATAATTCAATCCACCTACGCTGCATCATATTCAGTTGTTTCTGATTAAATATGTGTTGAAGACTTTTGTGGTCGGTATATATAATACTTTTGACCCCATATAAGTAGTGCCTCCAAGTCTTTAATGCAAAAACAACCGCGCCTAATTCCAAATCATGCGTCGTATAATTTTGTTCGTGAATCTTCAATTGTCTAGACGCATAAGCAATCACCTTCGTTCGTTGCATTAATACACAACCGAGACCTTGCTTTGATGCATCACAATAAATCACAAAATCATCATTCCCTTCAGGCAATGACAATATAGGTGCCGTAGTTAGCTTTTTCTTCAATAACTGAAACGCTTTCTCTTGTTCATCATTCCATTCAAATTTCTTCCCTTTATGCGTTAATGCAGTCAAGGATTTTGCTATTCTAGAAAAGTCTTGGATGAACCTTCTGTAGTAACCAGCTAGTCCTAAAAACTGGCGTATGTGTTTCGGAGTTTTCGGGGTTTCCCACTTTTCAACAGTTTCTATCTTTGCCTGATCCACCTTAATACCTTCTTTGTTCACTATGTGACCGAGGAATTGAACTTCTTCCAACCAAAATGCACACTTTGAAAACTTAGCGTACAATTCTTCCTTCCTCAATACTTCTAACACCTTTCTCAAATGTTCACCGTGTTCTTGGTCATTCTTTGAGTAAATAAGTATGTCATCAATGAAAACAATGACAAACTTGTCAAGGTATGGTCCACACACTCGGTTCATAAGGTCCATGAACACAGCTGGTGCATTAGATAAACCAAACAGCATGACCATAAACTCGTAATGACCGTAACGTGTTCTGAAAGCAGTCTTTGGAATATCATCTTCTTTCACCCGCATTTGATGATACCCGGAACGTAAGTCAATCTTTGAATAAACAGACGAGCCTTGTAGTTGATCAAATAAGTCGTCGATTCTCGGTAGTGGGTAGCGGTTCTTGATGGTAAGTTTGTTCAACTCTCGGTAGTCGATACACAACCTGAATGTACCATCTTTCTTCTTGACAAACAAAACAGGAGCTCCCCACGGTGATGTGCTTGGTCGAATGAAACCATGCTCTAAAAGTTCTTGTAATTGGCTTTGTAGTTCTTTCATCTCGCTGGGTGCGAGTCTGTAAGGAGCACGAGCTATTGGTGCAGCTCCTGGTACAAGATCTATTTGAAATTCAACGGATCGATGTGGGGGTAATCCCGGTAATTCTTTTGGAAATACATCGGGAAATTCTTTTGCAATGGGAACATCATTGATGCTCTTTTCTTCAGTTTGTACTTTCTCGACGTGTGCTAGAACAGCATAGCAACCTTTACTTATTAGTTTTTGTGCCTTCAAATTACTAATAAGATGTAGCTTCGTGTTGCCCTTTTCTCCGTACACCATTAAGGGTTTTCCTTTTTCTCGTATAATGCGAATTGCATTTTTGTAACAAACGATCTCTACTTTCACTTCTTTCAACCAGTCCATACCGATTATCACATCAAAACTCCCTAACTCTACTGGTATCAAATCAATCTTAAATGTTTCGCTAACCAGATTAATTTCTCGATTCCGACATATATTATCTGCTGAAATTAATTTACCATTTGCTAATTCGAGTAAAAATTTACTATCCAAAGGCGTCAATGGACAACTTAATTTAGCACAAAAATCTCTACTCATATAGCTTCTATCCGCACCCGAATCAAATAAAACGTAAGCAGATTTATTGTCAATAAGAAACGTACCCGTAACAAGCTCCGGGTCTTCCTGTGCTTCTGCTGCATTAATATTGAAAACTCTTCCGCGGCCTTGTCCATTCGTGTTCTCCTGGTTCGGGCAATTTCTAATAATGTGGCCCGGTTTTCCACATTTATAACAAACTACATTGGCATAACTTGCTCCGACACTACTTGCTCCGCCATTACTCATTCCGACACCATTTGTTCCTTCCGTTCTATTAACCCCTGGTCCGTAGACCTCACACTTTGCCGCGCTATGACCATTTCTTTTACACTTGTTGCAAAATTTGGTGCAGAACCCCGAGTGATACTTTTCACACCTTTGGCATAGCTGCTTCTGATTGTTGTTGTTGTTGTTGCGGTTATTATTGTTGTTGGGATGATTGTTGTAGTTGTTGTTGTTGTTGTTGTTGTTGTTGTTGTTGTTGTTGTTGTTGTTGTTGTTGTTGTTGTTGGGCTGTTTGTTGTAGTTGCGATTGATGTTGCGATTGTTGGGATAATTGTTGCGATTATTGTTGTAATTGCTGTTGTTGTTGTATTGGTGATTCTTATCACTATTTTCCTCCCACTTTCTTTTGACTTGCTTCACATTGGCCTCTTCAGCAGTCTGTTCTTTAATTCTTTCTTCAATCTGGTTCACTAGTTTGTGAGCCATTCTACATGCCTGTTGTATGGAGGCGGGCTCGTGTGAACTTATATCTTCTTGGATTCTTTCCGGTAATCCTTTCACAAACGCGTCGATCTTCTCTTCCTCATCTTCGAATGCTCCCGGACACAATAGGCACAATTCTGTGAATCGTCTTTCGTACGTGGTAATATCAAATCCTTGGGTTCGTAACCCTCTAAGTTCTGTCTTGAGCTTATTGACCTCGGTTCTGGGACGGTACTTCTCGTTCATCAAGTGCTTGAATGCTAACCATGGTAGTGCGTACGCATCGTCTTGTCCCACTTGCTCTAGATAGGTATTCCACCATGTTAACGCAGAACCTATGAAGGTATGCGTAGCGTACTTCACTTTGTCCTCTTCAGTACACTTACTTATGGCAAACACCGATTCGACCTTCTCGGTCCACCGTTTCAATCCGATCGGTCCTTCGGTTCCATCAAATTCCAAAGGTTTGCAGCAGTGAATTCTTTGTAGGTGCATCCTACACGATTTCCTGTACTGCTAGATCCAAGGTTATTGTTGGTATGTAGCGCAGCCTGTACTGCGGCTATGTTTGAAGCTAGAAAAGTGCGGAATTCCTCTTCATTCATATTCACGGTGTGTCGAGTAGTCGGTGCCATTTCCTTCAAAATAGTCAAATGGAACAAGTTAATCATACAGAACATTTAGAGTAGTTAATAGTATTTCGTAGCATAATATGAACTCATTTATAAAAGCTTTTTCTTCATATTAGCGTTTTATAAGTTTAAATTCGGGTAGTACCTACCCGTTAAGTTCATACTTAGTAGCTAATATACAATTCAACTACTACAATTCTATATGAAAAACTGATTATAATAATATTTCGCGTTCAAAGTTTTACACAATATTTTACAAACTTACAATACCGCTTATTTTACATATAGCATGAAATATAGCACACAATAAATTTGATACAAGATGGTTGTGAAGATAATTCTATCTAGTACACAAGTCGTTCAGCAAAGGCAATAAAGACACGTAATTCATACGTCCAGAAACAAGTCATGCATTCTGGTTTTACTAGGATTACTTCCCATCCTTGGTCTTATGGAACATAACCGTTATGGCCGTTGATAAGACAGTGTGTTGTAACGTCGTCAAATGGACGAGGGTTACGTAATGTCCAACAGTCCCGTAACAATCTAAAAACCTCATTTCTTACCCCAATTACCGACTCCGTCACTTGTGGGAACGTTTTGTTTAATAGTTGTAGCCCGATGTTCTTGTTCTCACTTTAGTGAGAAGCGAACATTACTAATCCGTAAGCATAACATGCTTCTTTATGTTGCATGTTAGCCGCTTTTTCTAAATCACGAAGTCCAATATTCGGATATATTGAGTCAAAATAATTTCTTAACCCATTGCGTAAAATAGCATTTGGGTTCCCCGCAATATATGCGTCAAAGTAAACACATTCTAACTTATGGATTTCCCAATGTGATATCCCCCATCTTTCAAACGAAAGCCTTTTATAAACCAAGGCATTCTTGGAACGTTCTTCGAATGTCTTACAAACTGATCTCGCCTTATATAGTTGTGCCGAAGAATTCTGACCGACTCTAGACAAGATTTCATCAATCATGTCTCCGGGTAGGTCTCTTAAAATATTGGGTTGTCTATCCATTTTGTGTTTTTATACTGTAAAATAGACAAGAGTTAGATTCATAAAAAAAAATACTTATTAATACAAGCAATTTTTACATATATCATAAAGCATAAGCACACTATATTACACATATTACACCACACAAATACAACTATCTTATTCCGACTCGCTTGTTTCTTCTTCTTCGGTTTTGGTTCGTTTTGCCAAGTTTCTAAGGATATATGATGTTCCCCTAATACGAGCCGTCGTTTTCCACATTGGTTTAGAAAAACCTGGTGGTTTAGAGGTTCCCGGGTCATTGTTACAACTTAAGGACTTCGGGGGTTGACGATACATATAAAGTTCATCGGGGTTGGAATTAGATTTCTCTATTTTTATGCCCTTTCCCTTATTATTTTCTTTTGCCTTTTTAAATTCAGTTGGGGTAATTTCTTTAACATCATCGAAATTCTCGTCGGAATCTGATTCATCGGAGAATTGGTAATCCTCCCAATATTTTGCTTCTTTGTCGGAAACACCATTGACCATAATTAACCTTGGTCGGTTGGTTGAGGATTTTCTTTTACTTAACCGTTTTATTATTTCCCCCACCGGTTCTATTTCTTCATCCGGTTCCGATTCTTCTTCCGGTTCCGACTCTTCTTTCGGTTCCGACTCTTCTTCCGGTTCCTCTTCGGGAACTTGTGAATCAGTCCACGAATTATTTCAATTTACATTTGACTCTTCATTATTATTAGGTGAGTCAATGGGACTTGTTCTAGAGGTAGACATCTAACACATAATATCAAACGCGTTAAGAGATTAATATATCACATAATATTCACATGTTAAAAATATATAGTTTCCAACAAAATTTGTTAAGCAATCATTTTTCAATTAAACACGGTCGAAGTCCAGACTCACTAATGCATCCTAACAAACTCGATAAGACACACTAATGCAAAATTCTGGTTCTCTAAGACCAACGCTCGGATACCAACTGAAATGTCCCGTTCTTATTGATTAAAAACGTTCCATATTAATTGATTTCGTTGCGAGGTTTTGACCTCTATATGAGACGTTTTTCAAAGACTGCATTCATTTTAAAACAAACCATAACCTTTATTTCATCAATAAAGGTTTAAAAAGCTTTACGTAGATTATCAAATAATGATAATCTAAAATATCCTGTTTACACACGACCATTACATAATGGTTTACAATACAAATATGTTACAACCAAATAAGTTTCTTGAATGCAGTTTTTACACAATATCATACAAGCATGGACTCCAAATCTCGTCCTTATTTAAGTATGCGACAGCGAAAGCTCTTAATAATCACCTGAGAATAAACATGCTTAAAACGTCAACAAAAATGTTGGTGAGTTATAGGTTTAACCTATATATATCAAATCATAATAATAGACCACAAGATTTCATATTTCAATACACATCCCATACATAGAGATAAAAATCATTCATATGGTGAACACCTGGTAACTGACATTAACAAGATGCATATATAAGAATATCCCCATCATTCCGGGACACCCTTCGGATATGATATAAATTTCGAAGTACTAAAGCATCCGGTACCTTGGATGGGGTTTGTTAGGCCCAATAGATCTATCTTTAGGATTCGCGTTAATTAGGGTGTCTGTTCCCTAATTCTTAGATTACCTGACTTTATAAAAAGGGGCATATTCGATTTCAATAATTCAACCATAGAATGTAGTTTCACGTACTTGTGTCTATTTTGTAAATCATTTATAAAACCTGCATGTATTCTCATCCCAAAAATATTAGATTTTAAAAGTGGGACTATAACTCACATTCACAGATTTTTACTTCGTCGGGAAGTAAGACTTGGCCACTGGTTGATTCACGAACCTATAACAATATATACATATATATCAAAGTATGTTCAAAATATATTTACAACACTTTTAATATATTTTGATGTTTTAAGTTTATTAAGTCAGCTGTCCTCGTTAGTAACCTACAACTAGTTGTCCACAGTTAGATGTATAGAAATAAATCGATAAATATTATCTTGAATCAATCCACGACCCAGTGTATACGTATCTCAGTATTGATCACAACTCAAACTATATATATTTTGGAATCAACCTCAACCCTGTATAGCTAACTCCAACATTCACATATAGAGTGTCTATGGTTGTTCCGAAATATATATAGATGTGTCGACATGATAGGTCGAAACATTGTATACGTGTCTATGGTATCTCAAGATTACATAGTATACAATACAAGTTGATTAAGTTATGGTTGGAATAGATTTGTTACCAATTTTCACGTAGCTAAAATGAGAAAAATTATCCAATCTTGTTTTACCCATAACTTCTTCATTTTAAATCCGTTTTGAGTGAATCAAATTGCTATGGTTTCATATTGAACTCTATTTTCTGAATCTAAACAGAAAAAGTATAGGTTTATAATCGGAAAAATAAGTTACAAGTTATTTTTGTAAAGGTAGTCATTTCAGTCGAAAGAACGACGTCTAGATGACCATTTTAGAAAACATACTTTCACTTTGAGTATAACCATAATTTTTGGATATAGTTTCATGTTCATAATAAAAATCATTTTCTCAGAATAACAACTTTTAAATCAAAGTTTATCATAGTTTTTAATTAACTAACCCAAAACAGCCCGCGGTGTTACTACGACTGCGTAAATCCGGTTTTACGGTATTTTTCGTGTTTCCAGGTTTTAAATCATTAGGTTAGCATATCATATAGATATAGAACATGTGTTTAGTTCATTTTAAAAGTCAAGTTAGAAGGATTAACTTTTGTTTGCGAACAAGTTTAGAATTAACTAAACTATGTTCTAGTGATTACAAGTTTAAACCTTCGAATAAGATAGCTTTATATGTATGAATCGAATGATGTTATGAACATCATTACTACCTTAAGTTCCTTGGATACACCTACTGGAAAAGAGAAAAATGGATCTAGCTTCAACGGATCCTTGGATGGCTCGAAGTTCTTGAAGCAGAATCATGACACGAAAACAAGTTCAATCACTTGAAATAAGATTGTTATAGTTATAGAAATTGAACCAAAGTTTGAATATGATTATTACCTTGTATTAGAATGATAACCTACTGTAAGAAACAAAGATTTCTTGAGGTTGGATGATCACCTTACAAGATTGGAAGTGAGCTAGCAAACTTGAAAGTATTCTTGATTTTATGTAACTAGAACTTGTAGAATATATGAAGAACACTTAGAACTTGAAGATAGAACTTGAGAGAGATCAATTAGATGAAGAAAATTGAAGAATTAAAGTGTTTGTAGGTGTTTTTGGTCGTTGGTGTATGGATTAGATATAAAGGGTATGTAATTTTGTTTTCATGTAAATAAGTCATGAATGATTACTCATATTTTTGTAATTTTATGAGATATTTCATGCTAGTTGCCAAATGATGGTTCCCACATGTGTTAGGTGACTCACATGGGCTGCTAAGAGCTGATCATTGGAGTGTATATACCAATAGTACATACATCTAAAAGATGTGTATTGTACGAGTACGAATACGGGTGCATACGAGTAGAATTGTTGATGAAACTGAACGAGGATGTAATTGTAAGCATTTTTGTTAAGTAGAAGTATTTTGATAAGTGTATTGAATTCTTTCAAAAGTGTATAAATACATATTAAAACACTACATGTATATACATTTTAACTGAGTCGTTAAGTCATCGTTAGTCGTTACATGTAAGTGTTATTTTGAAACCTTTAGGTTAACGATCTTGTTAAATGTTGTTAACCCAATGTTTATAATATCAAATGAGATTTTAAATTATTATATTATCATGATATTATCATGTATGAATATATCTTAATATGATATATATATACATTAAATGTCTTTACAATGATAATCGTTACATATATGTCTCGTTTAAAAATCATTAAGTTAGTAGTCTTGTTTTTACATATGTAGTTCATTGTTAATATACTTAATGATATGTTTACTTATCATAGTATCATGTTAACTATATATATATCCATATATATGTCATCATATAGTTTTTACAAGTTTTAACGTTCGTGAATCACCGGTCAACTTGGGTGGTCAATTGTCTATATGAAACATATTTCAATTAATCAAGTCTTAACAAGTTTGATTGCTTAACATGTTGGAAACATTTAATCATGTAAATATCAATCTCAATTAATATATATAAACATGGAAAAATTCGGGTCACTACAGATACCGGGTGTAATAGCTAAGGTTCTTGGATCTCAACTTGTTGGGAATCCTTACAATGATTATGTTGATGCTATGGTTACTCATTTTATTTCAGATGTTAGCAAAAAGGTAAGTAGACGCCTTGCCCCAAACCAGCCTCTTCCTACTGCCATTGCTAACCTGATGCGTCCCGGAGCCTTGGAGAGAGTCGAAGAAACAAGGAACAAACTGATGAATCTCAAGGTTGACATCTTTGATGATGTTTGCAATAGGGAAGAATCATCCGCCAAGGATGTTCTTGGTGTTGAAATTGCATGAATACTGTAACAACTTATTAACAATGATTGTAATAAATTTATCTACTTTATTTAAACTTTCTATGTTGCAAATACATGCCACTCTTATGATTATGTTTGTGATGTGTGTAGCAGCGTATACGAAATAGTTATATTTTTGCTACAAAATACTATTAAATACGATACAATTTTACACAAGTTATTTATTTATTTATAGAATGGATATACCTAAACCTTGCTACAACACTTATAGGCAGTGTACCTAATCGTACAGTAGTGTAGTTTTTAGTAAGTCCGGTTCGTCCACAGGGAACTAGCCAAGTTTAACACTATATTTTTAAAAACTATATTTGTATAAATATAAATATATATATATATATATATATATATATATATATATATATATATATATATATATATATATATATATATATATATATATATATATATATATATATATAAGTAATATTATTATTATAAAAGTGGGTTTTACCGTTTAATGACCGGTTTGTCGATTTTAAAACTTAAGTCACAATTAAAACCTAATGTAAAATATTAAATATAAATACAACTTAATTTAAAGCGTAAAGTAAATGACGATAAATAAAAATGCGATAATTTAAAGTGCAATAAATAAAATTACAGTAAAGAAAAGTGCGATAATTAAAAGTACGATAATTAAAAGTGCGATAAGATATAAAATAAAGGAATTATGCTTATTTAAACTTTCGTAATCATGATGTTTGACGTGTTGATTTTAATTTATTACCATGGGTTAATTGTCCTTTGTTCTGGATTATTCGATATGTCCATCTGGTTTTTGTCCATAACAGTCCATCAGTCATAAATATAAAGTGCGAGTGTCCTCGTCAAATTATCCTTTTACCCGAAGTCAAATATTCCAACTAATTGGGGACTTAAACTGTAATAAGGTTTTAATACTTTATTATCAATTACACTAAGTGTCCTTGCATGTAATCTACCCCTATTTTAATGAGTCCATTGACTATTAATCCATTCCCGTGTCCGGTCAAATGTACGATTATTAGTATTTATAAATATCCCGCCTATCGTGTCCGATCGAGTGTATGTGGTTATTTATAATTACGTCCAATTGTAAATCTTTATATTAAATTAACGAACTATCATTCAATTAAACAAATATAAAGTCCATTAATAGCCCATAATCCAATTTCCACAAGTGTCGTTCTTTTGTCCAAACCCTAGTTATGGTACAAAGCCCAATAACCCCGTCTTTAATATTTAGCCCAACATCACGATTATTTCGGCTTAAATAAGCATATTAATAACTTAGCTACGAGACATTAATTTAAAAAGGTTGAACATAACTTAGAATGATTAATAATAGCGTAGCTTTACACGGACAGAATTTCGACTTACAAACTTAAAACATTCGCCACTATAACCTTATTATTATTATTAAATTAAAATTAAAATTAAAATTATAAAATATAAATATAAATATATCGTAGATAGATAGATAGAAAAAGGTGTAAGGAATCGATCAGAATGCGAGGCCTTTTATAGGCCCACGTTTCACTGTTGAGCTCCGCGAGTGCTGAGCTTTTCTTCATCACAGCTCCGCGAGTGCGGAGGTCTGGATTCCAGCTCATAAATTAAATCCAAAACGTGGGCTGTGTATAATTATATTATATAATAATATATATAATTAATTATATATTATATTATATTCTTGTGCATAGTTTACTTGTAATTTTTGGTCCGTTACGTCGCGCGCTGAAAGTTGGTTCATGTCTCGGTTTCGGATTTTCGAACGCCTTTTTGTACAATTTAATATCTTGTACTTTGTGTTTCACGGCTTGTACTCTTGTAATTTTTAGACGTTTCTCATCAATAATTTGAACCACTTGGATTGTACTTTGTACTTTTTAGCTTTTTGGTCATTTGCGTCTTCAATTCGTCGAATATGTCTTTTGTCTTCACCTTTTATTATTTAAACGAATATAACTTGTAAATAGAACAATTACAACCAAAAGCTTGTCTTTCTTGAAGGATAATGCTATGAAATATGTGTTCGTTTTTTGCATTATCAAATATTCCCACACTTGAGCGTTGCTTGTCCTCAAGCAATATAGTCTTGAAATAAAAATACTAGAATCACTTCTTTATTCTTCACACTTTGTACATCAGTGATTTTTATACGACGGTATGAAAAATGGTAGTAACATTGTGGTTTACAGTCTCACATGACTATGAAAATTTAGATCCTTTAGGAAATTAGATCTTTATGAAAACATTTGATCTTTTGAAAATTCAATCTAGCTTTTACCCTAGATAAGTTTTCCGGAATAACCTTCACCGGTGTTTGCAAAATGTTTTTTTGGGTTTTGTGGATTTTAGATTTGAAAATTTTAGCTCAAAACTTGCGGTTTTGTGTGACCCACTTGCTAACCTTGTATTGGGAAAGCAACACGTCCAATTTACTTGCTCCGTATATTACCTTTCGGTAAACTACCGTCTGGTTGTAAAGGAAAGCGTTGAACAAGCAACTGTTAAGGCAATGTCCCGTGACATGCTTTTGATTATGGTATATAACGTGTCGGATGCAATTACTATCCTTTGTAGGAGAAATAGCAAATATCACCCTATAATTTTTCGGTCTGGCACAAGATCCTGTCTTTGACCATGGTATGCAACCACCGTTCTTATGGTTGACACCCAATTTAGTTCAGGTGACCTAATGAATTCCGGGTGAATTCTTAGGATTTTACGTTCAATGGTAATGAACGCATTAAAAATGGGTTTTCAGAAAACAAATCGGTTTGTAATTTGATCAAAATATTTTCTCGTTCAAGTTCAAGTTTAGATATCATTGAATTCCATGAGTTTGTAATTCTCAATCTTTAAGGTCAATCCCAAGGATTGAGTAATATCAGGCTTAAAAGCTGATTTTTGATCTTTAAGGAGATTATCCTTTCTGGGGATCTGATTCATTAGTCTTATAAGCTAATTTTCATGGTACCCCCCATTATACGAGATAGATCCTCTCATGGTTAGGATAAGTCTGACCACTTGGTGACCCTGTTTGATGCTGAGGTCCGTGGATTTTCAGCTGATTTTCGAGAAAACTTTTCAAGGTTTTTAGTAGACTCTACAACTGGTCTTGACGACAACTTCCTGACCTAAATCAAGAAGCGCGTGTCTTTTTCTCGAAAGATTTTACTTCCTTTTAGATCAAGTGGCACATTTCTTTCAAATATATTATAAGAAATCGGGTAAAACTGATAAAATTGTCCAAAATAAAAGTATCTTTAATTATTTGAACAAAAATATGTGATATATGTTCTAAATAACTTGGTAAATTTTTACCACACTTGGCTTTTTATTTTTCTTTCTTTGCCTTTTTATTTTCCTCTATTCCATTTTAAATGAATTCAAGCATTTTGAGTTGTTTCTCAATTTATGTCCTTTCCGAGGTAACAATAATTTCGATGTTAACACCTAGTTTTATTGTTCATAAATATGTATAAACATGATTTTGAGTTCATTTATTTGAAAATTTTGAAAAATTTTACTCGAATTGGGTAGTCAGTATATAAGACTAGGGATGTTCTTTATTATCAGAGAGCACTAGATTCTAATACAACTACTGCGTTACTAGTATTTTTAATGGTAACCAAGTGTATAAGTCAAAAATTTTAAAAATCCGAAAGAATTTAACCCCTTCCCACACTTAAGATCTTGCAATGCCCTCATTTTCAAGAAATCAGTACAATTTAAATTATTGAGGGTGATTAGCGTAGAAAAATGATTAAATTTTACCAAAGTTTCCAAACATATTGGCGTTTATTTGTTGAATGATAAATAGTGCACATCATTTGTTCATTCGTGCAATTGTTATTTCACATATATTTTGCATCTTGTCGTCAAAATTAGTTGCTTTTGCTGAACTTAATGCCAGTCTTTGAAAATGAGCTGTTTTACCCTGTTTTGTACATGAGATAAACTACAAACATATATATACATATTTTTGAAGTTCGGCGTATCACCCCCACATTCAAAAATTATTAAAAATCTAATAATAAAAGTTAGAAAATTATAAGAACTATTATAGTATCAAAAGAAATATTAAAAGTATAAAATTACAAGTTACCAAATAAATAAAAATAGGCTTAAAAGAAAATTAGGGTTGATGAGGATGGTGCCAGTAGGGATCCCATTCATAGCCGTATGTGCTGTAGAATGCTTGAGCTGGGTCATATGTAGGGTACGGTGGTCGAGTCTGTATAGTCCAGGGAGGAAATACGGGCATTGGAGTAGGAATATAGTTTGTATTTATGTGTGCACAATGACTTATAATTTGGTTTTGATGATACTGCCAATCTTGAAATGCTCGTTGTCTAGCCATTTCATACTCATGTTGAGCCATAAAAAATTGCATTTCTGTCATCTGATTCCCCCCTCCCGCATTACCTTGCTGCTGATCTCTTTTGACCTATGGATGCCGGCCATCATATGGTGCTGCAGTGTTATGTCGTTTCTTTAAAACCTTAGCACCATGATATACTTTCAAACCAATTATATCACGGGGTTCTGGTGCTGCAATTATTAATCCCCCCTGACTTCTATCGACACCAAAATACTCAGCAATTAAAGTAACAAAGATACCACCTCCTATTATACCATTAGGCTGTATACTCCTAACCATAGCCGATAAATAATAACCCACACAATAAGGTATACTCACAACACTCTGTGGGTCTCGAATACACATGAGATAAAATAAATCATTCTCATTTACTTTCTCTTTGTTCCTACCTCGCTGTGTAATTGAGTTTGCTAAGAACCTATGGATTACTCTTACCTCAGCTCTATCAATATCAGTATAAGAGTTATTCCCCCACGAAATCGGTTATACCTAGCCATTCTACTCCATATTCCATTCATATCAAAATTTTCATCAACCCTCCTACCATTAACTATCAACCTTTGACAATCAGTAGATGCTAGTTCCTCAGGCGTATATATACACAAAGCCTGAGCCATGTCTAGTAGAGACATATGGCGCATCACACCTCCTAATAAAAATCTAATAAAACTCCGATCGATTAAGGTAGCTACCCGATCATTTATTTCAACACTACATAATAATTCCACACATCATTCTCTATATACACGCCTACGTATATTGAACAAACGTTTCCAATCATTAAAAGTAGAATTACCATACCTTTGTGTAAGTAATTCTCTGATTGGATCGGCCAATCCCACTATTTCTAACGGTTCCCAATCTATTATCCTAGGTACTTCAACAACATTAGACTGAAGGGTGTGCAAGTTCCTATGATATTTTAGATAATCTATCCAATGTCGGTCAAACCTTAAATTAGGATGTAAATCTGCCAATTCTATATTTGAATATGAAATGAATTGATGTGGTAGATTTTGTCTATATTGGTCATTAATCTCCTGTTGTTCTGCATTCTCAGGAGGAGCATTGTGAGCCTGAAATGCGGATGAAGATTCACCCCTTTCAGTCTGCAAAACACATTAAACACAATTTTTGTGTATCCAAATATGCATTAGTGTTAGCAAAATCATAAATCAAAACAATCATAATGACATGTTTAATCCATATTAAACTTTATACGGATTTTCATAATATTAACAATTCTACACTTTTACAAATAAACATATATGAAAATGTATACAATGTTCTTTAGCTTTTATCTCAAATAACATGTCAAAATAATCATTACTAGCAATTAAACAAGTTCCAATTGGCATTCATATCAATTAAATCGAGTTCATGCATTTTTGACTCAAAAAGTCCACTTTAATACTTAAAAATCATGTTTAGGATCAAAGCTTTAATCATTTAGCAACCTAAACATGTTACACTACTCAATTTAGTATAAACTAACAACAAAATTCGGCCATAACCCGTTTATATCAAAAAGCCCCAATTTTGCTCAAGAACATAAACCCTAGATTACTCAAAATTTGAAGTTTAAGGCTTCTAATCATGTTAAATAGCATCAATCTAGGTTATACAAGCATAATACACAAACAATTTAAGCATAATTAAACTAGAAATCATCAAAATCAAATTAGGTATAAATTTATTCAAGAACACTAAAAATCCGAATTTAAGAGTGTTTAGATGTAGAAATTACCGATCTCCTTGAGTAACTTCTTGGTAGGATCCTTCTCAACATGATTTTAGCAAAAAAAAATTGATGTTTAACGGTGAAAAATTTCGAATTTGATATCGTTTTTGTGGGTTTTTTTAGCAGAAAATTGGGTGTGGGTGTGTGCAAACTGGTCTGTTCGACCAGTTAACCCTTTCTGGGTTTTTTCAAACTCCGCTAGTGCGGATGTGGGTCCCTATCAAGTTCCGCGAGTTGATGTTAAAGCGAAGGGGTATAAAATACTATTAAATTTTACAAGGAAATACTATTAAATACGATACAATTTTACACAAGATATTTATTTATTTATAGAGTGGATATACCTAAACCTTGCTACAACACTTATAGGCAGTGTACCTAATCGTACAGTAGTGTAGTTTTTAGTAAGTCCGGTTCATTCCACAGAGATCCTTTAAACAAGCTTAACGCTATTTTTTTTAACTTATAATTGTAAAAATACAAAAATATATATAAGTAGTATTATTATTATAAAAGGGGGTTTTTACCGTTTAATGACCGGTTTGTCGATTTTAAAACTTTAGTCGCAGTTAAAACCTAATGTAAAATATTAAAAATAAATATAACTTAATTTAAAGCGTAAAGTAAATAACGATAATGAAATTGCGATAAATAAAAGTGCGATAAAATAGAATTGCGATAATTAAAGAGAATGATAATTAAAAATGCAATTAAATACGATGACAGTAAATAAAAGTGCGATAATTAAAAGTGCAATAAAATATGAAATAAAGAAATTATGCTTATTTAAACTTCTGTAATCATGATATTTGACGTGTTGATTTTAGTTTATTCCCATGGGTTAATTGTCCTTTGTCCTGGATTATTTAATATGTCCGTCTGGTTTTTGTTCATAACAGTCCATCAGTCATAAATATAAAGTGCGAGTGTCCTCGTCAAATTATCCTTATATCCGAAGTCAAATATTCCAACTAATTGTTGACTTAAACTGTAACAAGGTCTTAATACTTTGTTTAATAATTACACCAGGATATCGACTGCGTGTAACCCAAGGTTTTAATACTTTGTTAACAATTACACCAAGTGTCCTTGTACATAATTCACCCCTGTTTTAATAAGTCTATTAACTATTAATTCATTCCCGTGTCCGGTTAAATGAACGATTATTAGTACTTATAAATATCCCGCCCATCGTGTCCGATAGAGTGTATATGGTTATTTATAGGTACGTCCAATTGTAAATCTTTATATTAAATTAACAAACTATCATTTAATTAAACAAATATAAAGCCCATTAATAGCCCATAGTCAAATTTCCACAAGTGTCATTCTTTTGTCCAAACCCCAATTATGGTACAAAATCCAATTACCCAATCTTAAATATTTTAGCCCAACATCATGATTACTTCATCTTAAATAAGCATAATAATAATTTATCTACGAGACATTAAATTAAAAAGGTTGAACATAACTTACAATGATTAAGAATAGCGTAGCGTTACACGGACAGAATTTCGACTTACACCCTTACAACATTCGCTAACATACCCTTATTATTAGAATTTAAAATAAAAATATAATATATATATATATATATATATATATATATATATATATATATATATATATATATATATATATATATATATATATATATATACACACGTTTGAGTAGGAAGAAGAAAAAGATGTTGTAAAGTTCGATCAAAACCGCGAAATTTATAGGCATGTGGCCACAAAAAGTGGCCCATGCGATCGCATGGAGAATAAGCCTACAGGCCATGCGATCGCATGGAGGTAGGTACCAGCTCACATATTTTTGTTTTCAAGCTTGTTGACGTTTTAATAAATAAATATAATATATAAATAATTTTAAGAATTATTTAAATATTATATTATATTTATGTGCATAGTTGACTTGTAATTTTTAGTCCGTTGCGTCGAGCGTTAAGAGTTGACTTTGGTCCCGGTTCCGGATTTTCGAACGTCCTTGCGTACAATTTAATATCTTGTATTTTGCGTTTTGCGACTTGTACTCTTGTAATTTTTGAGACGTTTCTCATCAATAATTTGAACCACTTTGATTGTACTTTGTACTTTTGAGCATTTTAGTCGTTTGCGTCTTCAATTTGTCGAATCTGTCTTTTGTCTTCACCTTTTATTATTTAAACGAATATTACTTGTAAATAGAACAATTGCAACTAAAAGCTTGTCTTTCTTGAGGGATAATGCTATGAAATATATGTTCGTTTTTAGCATTATCAAATATTCCCACACTTGAGCATTGCTTGTCCTCAAGCAATATAGTCTTGAAATAAAAATACTAGAATCACTTCTTTATTCTTCACACTTTGTACATCAGTGATTTCTATACGGCGGTATGAACAATGATAGTAACGATGTGGTTTACAGTCCCACATGACTATAAAAATTTAGATCCTTTAGGAAATTGGATCTTTATGAAAACATTTGATCTTTTGAAAATACGATCTAGCTTTTACCCTAGATAAGTTTTCCAGAATAACCCTTCATCGGTGTTTGCAAAATATTTTTGTGGGTTTGGTGAGTTTCATAATTGAAAATTTTAGCTCAAAACTTGCGGTTTTGTGTCACCCACTTGCTAACCTTGTATTGGGAAAGCAACACATCCAGTATACTTGCTCCGTATATTACCTTTCGGTAAACTACCGTCCGGTTGTAAAGGAAAGCGTTGAACAAGCAGCTGTTAAGGCAATGTCCCCTGACATGCTTTTAATTATGGTCTATAACGTGTCGGATGCAATTACTATTCTTTGTAGGAGCAATAGTAAAGCTCACCCTAAAGTTTTTCGGTCTGGCACAAGGTCTTGTCTTTGACCATGCTATGCAACCACCGTTCTTACGGTTGACACCCAATTTGGTTCAGGTGACCTAATGAATTCCAGGTGAATTCCTAGAATTTTACGTTCAATGGTAATGAACGCATTAAAAATGGGTTTTTCAGAAAACAAATCGGTTTGTAATTTTGATCAAAATATTTTCTCGTTCAAGCTCGAGTTTAGATATCATCGAATTCCATGAGTTTGTAATTCTCAATCTTTAAGGTCAATCTCTAGGATTGAGTAATATCAGGCTTAAAAGCTGATTTTTATTCTTTAAGGAGATTATCCTTTTCTGGGGATCTGATTCATTAGTCTTATCAAGCTAATTTTCATGGGGCCCTCCCCATTTTACGAGACAGATCCTCTCATGGTTAGGATAAGTCTGACTACTTGGCGACCCTGTTTGATGCTGAGGTCCGTGGATTTCCTGCTGATTTTAGAGATGACTTTTCTAGATTTTTCGTCAACCTACAGCTGGTCTTGACGACAACTTCCTGACCTAAATCAAGAAGCGCGTTTCTTTTTCGGAAGACTTTACTTCCTTTTAATGATGGAATTGATTCATCGTGTAGATCCATCTTTCTTTCAAATATATTAAAAGAAATTGGGTAAAACGGTTAATTTTGTTCAAAACAAAAGTATCTTCAGTTATTTGTACAAAAATATGTGATATATGTTTTAAATAACTTGGTAATTTTTCCAACACTTGACTTTTATTTTCCTTTCTTTGCCTTTTTATTGTCCTCTATTCCATTTTAAATGGATTCTAACATTTTGGGTTGTTTCTCAATTTATGTCCTTTTCGAGGTAACAATAATTTCGGTATTAACACCTAGTTTTATCGTTCATAAATATGTATAAACATGATTTTGAGTTCATTTAATTAAAAATTTTGAAAAATTTTACTAGAATTGGGTAGTCAGTATATAAGACTAGGGCTGTTCTTTATTATCAGAGAGCACTAGATTCTAATACAACTACTGCGTTACTAGTATTTTTAATGGTAACCAAGTGTTTAAGTTAAAATTTTTGAAAAATCTGAAAGAATTTAACCCCTTCCCACACTTAAGATCTTGCAATGCCCTCATTTGCAAGAAATCAGTAACAATTTAAATTATTGAGGGTGATTAGCATAGAAAAATGATTAAATTTTACCAAAGTTTCCAAACATATTGGCGTTTGTTTGTTGAATGATAAATGGTGCACATCATTTATTCATTCCGTCTTGTTGTTACATCACATTTATTTTTCGTTTTGTCGTCAAAATCATTAGCTTTTGCTGAACTTAATGCCAGTCTTTGAAAATGCGATGTTTTACCCTGTTGTGTACAATTGACAATATACATACATACAAATATAAACATGCATGGTAATTTGAAATGGGACTTAAAATCCCACTTTCAAATCAAATATGAAATATTAGTACCAAATAATAAAAATATTAAACAATACATTAATGTATCACAATATCATATGTTTAAACATAAATAAATAAAAATAATAAAAAGATTAAAATCATAGAAATCACCAACAGGAACTATATCAATCTGGATAGGGGTTCCAGTTCATGTCATCATCCGGGTTCCATGGTTGGTGATAGGTATACAGGTAGGCCTGGTTAAGGTCGTAGAGAGTATATGGTGGTCTCATCTCGGGCTGGTGTAGAGGATAGTAAGCGGGTCGGGTCGGTACATAGTGATCCTGAGGTGACAGCCGGCTCATAATCTGACCCTGATAATAGTCCCATCTATCATGCTGTCATTGCCTGGAATGCTCGTAATCATTTCGGGCTTGCCACTGCTCCATCCGACTAAATCTCTCCCCGTTTGTCATATCTACCTCATCTACACGCTGGTAGACGTCAGTCATAGCCTCCCTAATGACATCCCTAATGTCATCCGCTTCCTCCATTTCCTCATCTGAAACTCTCTCTACCTGAGGATGACTACCTTCATAGGGTACTGGTTGGTTGCATCTGCTCTTTAATACCTTAGCACCCTGATAGACCTTCAATCCTAAAGGCTTAACCTGTTCCCTACATTCCAAAAGTGGACCCCCTTGATCCCTATCTACACCCAAATACTCTCCAATGAGAGTAACAAAAATACCTCCTCCTATTATCCCCCCTTCCTGTATTCCTTCCACCATCTTAGACAAATAAAAACCAACACAGTAGGGGATATTAACAAAGCTTCTTGGGTCTCGAATACACTTTAGGTAAAATAAATCATGTAAGGTCATTTTCTCCTTGTTGTGACCTCTCTGTGTAATCGAGTTAGCCAAAAATCTATTAATTATACGAAGCTCGGCTTTGTTAATATGTAAGTAGGAGTGTTTTCCTCCCAGTGTAAAAACATTATAGTTTGACATACGCCTCCAGACGGCGTTCGCGTCAAAATTCCTATCTACCCTTTCACCACGATAAATCAAATTCATACAATCGGGTAGTAGTAATTCACTAGGAGTATATATCTGTAAAGCCCTGGCCATGTCCAGCATGGACATCCTGTACATCATACGGCCAAGTATAAATCTAAGAAAACTTCTATCATCTAATCTATCTACATCTACATTTAACGCTATAGTACTCATGAGCTCAACGCACCATTCCTTATATACAGGCCTACGAATGGTGAATAGACGTTCCCAATCGATAAAAGAAGAACTTCCATACCTTTGGATCAGATGCTCCCTAACTGAGTTAGCTAGTTGGACCCTTTTCAAAGGATCCCAATCGATTACCCTTGGCACTTCTACATTTTTCGGTAGCAGTTTGAATTTGTTACTTTGATATGCTGGGTAATCTCTCCAGCTTCTATCGAATCTCAGATTAGGATGCAACGTGTGTTCAGGAATTGTTGGGTATTCTACTGGCGGATGTATTGGAAATACTGTGAAGGCATCAACAAATTGTAGCGGATCATAATACGGTACGTGTTGATCAGGTTGTTGTGGTGGTTCTTGTTGTTGCTCCGGTTCAGGTTCATATTGCATTTCTGGTTCAGGTTCTGGAGCAGGTCGTCTAGATGATGATGAAGCACCATCAGTATCTATAAATCTCTGCAAAACACATTAAACACAAAATTTGTGCATTCAAATATGCATTAGTGTTAGCAAAATAACAAATTAACATAATTACAATAACATGTTAAATCAAACTTAAACTTATACGCATTTTCACAATTTTAACAATTCTACACTTTTTCAAATAAGCATAAATGAAAATGTTTACAAAGTTCATAAGCATTCAACTCAAATAACATGTTAAAATAACCTTTACTAGCAATTAAATAAGTCTCAAATGACAATTATATCAAATTAATCAAGTTCAAGAATTTTGTACTTAAAAAGTCCACTTTAATTCTCAAAAATCATGTTTAGGATCAAAGTTTGGATCATTTAGCTACCTAAACATGTTACACTACTTAATTTAGCAATAATTCATGACAAAAATCGGCCATAACCTGTTTATATCAAAAAGTCCCAAATTGCTCAAGAACACAAACCCTAGATTTCTAAAATTTTTGAAGTTTTTGGCTTCAAATCATGTTAAATAGCATCAATCTAGGTTATACATGCATAATATACTAACAATTTAACTCTAATTACACTAGAAATTAACAAAATCAAATTAGGAAAAATATAGCTCAAGAACACTAAAAATCAAATTTAAAGAGGTTTAGGGATGTAATTGTTACCTTTCTTGATAAACTTCTGAATAATTTCATGTTTAGAGTGGATTGTAGCAAGAAATTTGGTTGAATTTGGGTGAAAAATGGTGATTTTTGGGTGATATGTGTGTGTGTTTTCGTATGTGTGTGTGATGGTGAAATGGGACAGAGAACCAGCTCGCTGGTTCTTTTGTTCCTGACATGATTTTTACCTCCATGCGATCGTATGGAGGTGTAGTATAATCCCATGCGATCGCATGGGTCTCAGGATTTTATATATATATATATATATATATATATATATATATATATATATATATATATATATATATATATATATATATATATATATATATATATATATATATATATATATATATATAAAACTTATACTAATAAAACATAAATTAATAAAATTTTTAAAAATTTGTTTCTTTTTAGGAGTGAAGGTGTTTCGGATAGTTGTCCTAGTCCGTCCCTCGACAAAATTTTAAAATTTGTCAATTCAAAGCGCGGTTTTAAAAGCAAAGATTTTTGGGTTTTTTAAATATTTTTGGCATACTTTAATTCAATAAGATTAAAAATAATGATAATAAAAGTTCTCGTCCCTCCCTTGGGTAGAGCAATTTCGGTTCAACGACCTAGTTTTCAACTCACGATGAATTTTAAAAATCATATTTTTAACTTAGCGAAATAAAGTAAATTTTTGTTTTTAAATTCACACCAAACTTAAATTTAAAATGCATAAAATTAAAAATTCATATTATTAAAATTTTAAAAATTCACATCAAACTTATATTAAAATTTTGTTTTTATACATACAAACTTATATTAAAAACATCAATTTTTCAAATATTTACAAACTTAAATATATATTGATTTTAAAAAGTTTACAATAATAATTTAATATTAATTTTAAAAACAAGGTAAAAATAAAATTAAAAATCCTTTTGGTCTTTTATCCCACTTTAATCAATCAAATATTATCAAAAATATACGCCCCTCTTTTCGGTAAAGTAATTTTGGCTATATTACCTAGTTTTACTCCTGACGAATTTCTGAAATATTTTGGGTTGGTTGATTAAAGATATTTATACCTTAAGAATAAACGGTAAATTTCGCAGTGATGTAATAAATTTTTGTATGATATCAATAATTTCGGTCGCAAAACCTAATTTTATTGAATATCAATTTAATACTTTATAGCGAACAATTTAGCATTTATTATCAAAAGGTTAAAAGCAATAAAATAAAAATAAAAACTGTACATACTTACCTGTGAAATGGAATTCTCAGTGACCTACTTTAGTCCACTCATAGGATAGTCGGACTAATTGGTTTTCCATAGCTACATAGGCATAACCTCAAGCATTCAACGATTTTTCTTCGAAACATATGAACGGTCCATCCCTGCATAAAGTAACAAATTCGGTATTTGAATATGTTTGATTCGTCGAGCATTTTCCTTCATGTGACCATTTTCCGCATTTGTGACATCTTTCAAGGTGTCGTGCTCTTCTTTTCGCTGTGAACTTTGATTTTCCTTTACCAAAATGTAACTTATTATGATCGTTTCTGAGTTCTTTTCTTACTCCGTCAAATTTGGCTCTTATTACTGACACCAGGTCACTCGGGAGTGTGTCATTATTACGTTTAGTGATCAAAGCGTGTAGCATTAGACCATGGTTTAGTTCACAGGAATTCTTCATCTCGTAAAACCTAAAAAAATAAAAATTCAGAATGGGGGGAGAAGACTAGTTCTTTAGGGTCTGCTAGGGAAAGACCATTCGGATTCCATTCTCGATAACTACACGAAAACAGAACATCTAACTCTAACAGAAATACATATTACCCTAAAAAGATTCGAACCTTCCCACACTTAATTAGCTGTGGTGTCGAAATTGTGATTAATTTCATTATCAACTTCCATCGGACTATCTATGTAATGTTTAACTCTGTGACCATTAACTTTAAATTCAATCCCATTTGAATTTATTAACTCTACTGTTTCGTACGAGAAAACTCTTTTGACTATGAATGGTCCAGACCATCTTGATTTCAATTTTCCAGGAAATAGCTTGAATCGTGAATTGAAAAGAAGAACTCTGTCTCCTTCTTTAAATTCTTTTAAACTTCTGATTCTTTTATCATGCCATTTCTTCGTTCTTTCTTTATAGATTAACGATTTTTCATATGCTTCATGTCTTAATTCTTCTAATTCATTTAGTTGACTTAACCGTAGACGTCCGGCTTCATGTAAATCAAGATTACATGTCTTCAAAGCCCAAAATGCTTTGTGTTCAATTTCTACTGGAAGATGATATGCTTTTCCGTAAACGAGTTTAAAAGGTGTGGTTCCAATTGGAGTTTTGTAGGCTGTTCTAAAAGCCCAGAGTGCATCCTCCAATTTCATGGACCATTCCTTCGTATTTGATCCTATGGTTTTCTCTAGAATACGTTTTAAAGCTCGGTTGGTAATTTCAACTTGTCCACTTGTTTGTGGATGATAAGCAGTGGAGATTTTATGAGTTACTCCATATCTTTTGAGAACTTTCTCAAGTTGATTGTTACAAAAATGAGTACCCCGATCACTTATTAAAGCTTTCGGTGTTCCAAACCTTGTAAAAAGACGTTTTAAAAAGTTTACTACAACTCATGCATCGTTAGTCGGGAGAGCTTGTGCTTCCGCCCATTTAGATACATAATCAATGGCAACGAGAATGTAGAGATTATTATGAGATTTTGGAAATGGACCCATAAAGTCAATACCCCAAATGTCAAATACTTCACATACTTGAATGACATTTTGTGGCATTTCATCACGTTGACTTATTTTTCCGGTCCTTTGACAAGCAGCACAGGATTTACAAAGAAGGTGCGCGTCTTTGAAAATTGTAGGCCAATAGAATCCAGCATCGTAAACTTTTCTTGCTGTGAGTTGAGGCCCATAATGCCCTCCTGTTGGTCCTGTGTGACAATGGTTTAAGATTTGACTAGCTTCATCCCCGAATACACATTGGCATATTATTCCATCGGGACAACTTTTAAACAAATGTGGATCTTCCCAGAAATAGTGTTTTATATCACAAAAGAATTTCTTTCGTTTTTGGTATGATAATCCTTTTTTCAAGGAATCCACATAATAAATAGTTTGCATAGTCTGCAAACCATGAAATTTCATTATAATCTATCTTCAATAGATATTCATCAGGAAAGTTATCTTGTATGGCCGATTCATTTAGAACTTCTAATTCGGAATTTTCAAGACGAGAAAGATGATCAGCTACGAGATTTTCTGCTCCCTTTTTATCTCGAATTTCAATATCGAACTCTTGTAAGAGTAAAATCCAACGGATTAATCTTGGTTTAGCATCTTGTTTCGAAAATAGGTATCTAAGAGCAGAATGGTCGGTATACACCACCGTTTTAGCTAGAACGAGATATGAACGAAATTTGTCAAAAGCAAAGACAATAGAAAGGAGTTCTTTTTCAGTAGTTGTACAATTCGTTTGTGCTCCTTGTAACGTCTTACTAGCATAATAAATAGGTTGAAATCGTTTTTCAATCCTTTGTCCTAAAACGGCTCCCATTGCAAAATCACTTGCATCGCACATTAGTTCAAACGGTAGATTCCAATTTGGAGTTATCATGATCGGCGCATTAGTGAGTTTTTCTTTAAGAATATTAAAAGATTTGATGCATTCATCTAAAAAGATGAATGGAGCATCCTTTTCTAGGAGTTTATTCATAGGAGTGGCAATTTTAGAAAAATCTTTTATGAAACGTCGGTAAAAACCGGCATGTCCTAGAAAACTCCTAACTCCTCTAACATTGGTGAAATGTGGAAGTTTAGCAATTACGTCTACTTTAGCTCTATCCACTTCAATTCCTTCCTTTGAAATTTTATGACCAAGAGCGATGCCTTCTTTAACCATGAAATGGCATTTCTCCAAATTAAGTACTAGATTTGATTGTTCGCATTTAATAAGCATTCGTTCAAGATTAACTAGACATGTTTCAAAAGTATCACCGAAGACGGAAAAGTCATCCATGAAAACTTCCATGCATTCTTCTATCATGCCGTGAAAAATCGCCATCATGTACCTTTGAAAGGTTGCAGGGGCATTGCAAAGTCCAAATGGCATGCGTTTGTAAGCAAAAGTACCATAAGGGTACGTGAATGTGGTTTTCTCTTGGTCCTCGGGTGCTATTGGAATTTGAAAATATCCGGAAAAACCGTCAGGAAAACAATAGTAACTGTTTCCGGCTAATCTTTCCAACATTTGATCAAAAAAAGGTAAGGGAAAGTGATCTTTTCTGGTGGCGTCATTTAATTTTCTATAATCAATACAAACATGCCATCCTGTTACAGTCCTAGTAGGAATAAGCTCATTTTTCTCATTTGTGATGACAGTCATGCCACCCTTCTTAGGTACGCATTGAACTGGGCTTACCCATGGGCTATCAGAGATTGGATAAATTAAACCAGCATTAAGCAGTTTAATAATTTCTTTCTTAACAATATCTTGCATATTAAAATTTAGTCTTCGTTGGCGTTGCACGTACGTTTTATGGCCTTCTTTCATAAGCGTATTCCAAATAGTTTGGAAGTGGCTTTAATTCTAATGTCGGTGGTTCTTCTATCGATGATTTATATCGATATCTGTCTTCCTCTTTTAGCATTTGAATTTCTTCTATTGTTGGTTCATATCCATTAGCCATAAGTGTAGCTAACATTTCAGTTTCATCAATTGGTTCAGTTCCTTCTCCTAAAGAACATTCTCCTGTTCCTTGTAATTCTGGAAATTTTTCTAACTATTCTGCAAGTGATTCTATAGTTTGAATATAATTACATGTATCATCTGTAGATTGCGGTTGTTGCATGGCTCTATCAACTGAAAAGGTAACACTCTCATCCTCTATACTTAGGGTCAGTTTCTGAAACGACCCGACCCAATCCATAGGGACGAATACAATAACATATGATTACATCGCGAGGCATTTGACCTCTATATGATACGTTTTATAAACATTGCATTCTTTTGAAAAGATATACCATAAATGAATATTTAAAATTCAATGTTTTCGACATCTGATGATTTCTACATATAGACAATCACCGTAAATAACAGTTTACCAGAATACTTCCGTTGACAATGCAGTCAAAATTAATACACGGTGATGATTTTGTGAATGCAATGCTTCCTCGAATAAAACATGTATGACTCCATGCACATGGTTTCTCTAACATATATTCAAACAGCGGAAGACTTCTAGGAACCTGAGAATAAACATGCTTTAAACGTCAACATAAAGTTGGTGAGATATAGGTTTAATGCTAGCAGCTTTATAAATATAGACCACAAGATTTCATATACATAAGCGTTTTAATAAAAATATTCTAAGTTATTGAGCACTTGATAACCATACTTAACATTTAATCAACGTCGCATATTCCCTTTATTATGAAATCTTACTACACCGTACCAAGTGTAGTCATCGAAACGAAGTACTGTGCAACCGTTGAATACTGGTCGTCCAGTCCGGTTGGGGTTGTCAGGCCCGATAGATCTATCAACAGGATTCGCGTTTACAATACCTCATGTAAATAGTAGTTACCAAGTTACAGGGAAGTATGACAGTGGTACAACTCAACGTAGAATACATATTTTTAATCACTTGTGTCCATAACGTAAATCATAAAATGCATGTATTCTCAACCCGAAATATTTAGAGTTTAAAAGTGGGACTATATACTCACTTTTGCCTTGAAGGTATTTAACTAGACTTGGTCTCCGATAGATATCACGAACCTAACCATATATATATAATATATCAACATATTTTCTTTTCAAGTAATCGTTATATATATATATATATATATATATATATATATATATATATATATATATATATATATATATATATATATATATATATATATATATATATACTTATAATACTTTTAATATTTTCTTAGTCCGTAGTTAGCAGTCCGATGTTAGTGGTCCACAATTAGTTGCTCAATAAAATAAATAAAGACCTCATCGTATTCGTATTGATCAGAATTAATCTCGACCCATGGTACCATGTTGTCAAATGACGTGTTGCGTACATAAAGTACCGTGTTGTCAAATGACGTGTTGCGTACAATCATGTGGTCTTATGATTAATCTTCTCGTGTTGTTTACGGGTGGTCCTGATATATAAAAAAATCAAATCATAAGTAATTATATATAAAATATTATATTAATTAGAAAAGTTATGATTAATTTACTTTATCTCCAAATATTTTCGTAGCTAAACTAGCTTCGGATACCCAATCTTGTTTTAGTCGTAGTTTCTTCATTACAACTCCGTTTTTGTTGTTTCAACTTGCCACTTCCTTGGATCGACTCAAATTTTAAGAATATGAACTGAAAATACCTTAGTTTGTATTCGAAATCACAGGTTATAGGTCAAACTTTGGTAAAACTTATGAAAGTGATCATTTTCCCTCATAAAAACTACATTTAATGATCATTTTTCTAAAAATACTTACACTTTGAGTTAAACCATGAAATTATTATGTGTTAACATATTCATAAGAAATTTCATTTTTCCAGAACATGAACTTCTAATTCAAAGTTCAAGATGGTTTTTAATTATCCAACCCAAAACAGCCCCCGGTTGCACTCCGACGACGCAGATTCAGTTTTTAAGGTGTTCTTTGTAAAACCAAGTTATATCTTGTTAAGTTAGCATATCATTATGATATATTACAGGTCTTGAAGTGTTTTAAAAGTTAAGTTAGAAGGATCTATTTAGTTTGCAAACAAGTTTGAAATCATTCAAACTATGTTCTTGTTGTTAAAATTTTACAACATAAAATAAGATAGCTATATAATTATGAATCGAACAAGATTATGAATAAGGTTACTACCTCGAGTTACTTGGACAAAGTTACTGTAAGAGATAAGAAAAAATCTTGGAATCAAAGAGTGGTGGAGTTAGATCAAAAGGTTGGAAGTATACTTCTTCAAATGGGTAGTTATTTTGATATGTTCTTGAAAGAGTTTTCTTATGGTGTTTAAGGCTTGTAATTGAAGCTAAATGATGGGGAAAATGCTTGGAGATGATCAAGTATGAAGTTAGGAGTATTTTGAGAGAGAAATGAGGGTGTAGGTATGAGAAAATGGAGTGAAGAAATGGTTTTCATTCATAAAAACGTTTTTAGTTTATAAAGAAAGAAAAGGATTCCTAATTTTGTTTTCTTACTAATAATTCATGCTACTTGACAAATCCTAGTTACCTCATATCTAGGGCAGTAATAATGTTGATTAGGATGTTGATTTGATGTGTATATACCAATAGTAAATACATATAGAAGCTGGGTATGACACGGGTACATATACCCTAGATATACGTATAGAAATCTTGAGGAAACGGAATGAGAATTCAAATATAGCTATCTTTTGTGAATATACTTATATTGTTTTATGTATTTAAGTCCTTAAAAAGTGATTAAATACATTATATATACGATACATGTATAAGCATTATAGGTTATAAGTATATATATCAAAGAATGTTACGTATAGTTATCGTTTTGAAAACTTAAGTTAGTAGTTTCAAAATATACTTATAACTCATTGTCATTAGTACACAATGAGATGTTAAACCATCCTTAGATCATGTTAAATATATATAAATACATATATATGCACAAACGTATAATTATCGTATGTTATATAGTTCGTGATATCATCGGTCAAATTGGACGGTCAAACGTTGTGTAAAACTCTTTTCAAAAACACAAGTCTCAACAATTTGGATTGCTTATCATGTTGGTAAGGTTTAATTTATGTAACTATTAATCTCATAAGTATAAAATGATTGGAAAAATCCGGGTCGTTACAGTACCTACCCGTTAAATAAATTTCGTCCTGAAATTTGAATAGGATGGTCATGGCTGATAATAAGTATGTTTTCATGACGTATACGAGTTGGAAATTAGAGTTTTATTATCATCAAGTAATATTGATAAAGCAATTTGATTTTTGTGAAGAGTACGAGTGAGGCTATCACCAAAGGGTGAAATTAGTAGGTATAGATTCGTCATATCTTTTGACGTAGATAGGATTGATTTCCAAGTTCAAGAGATTTGGAGTAAAATCTTCATAATGAGATTTGATTCTTCGATAATCAAGGAAATTAGAATTCGCTTTAAATGCGATTATCTATTTTGATTGCTCTGTCGGATCTTTTACTATAAATCCACCTCCCTTCATTTCCTTACAACTCATACCTTCTATTCTTCCTCCCTCAATTCATAATTTAAAACATTTATCAGTATGCTTCATCCAGTACTGATCCTGGATATACTCTTAACTTTCATCTCTGTCATTCTTCTTTTTCATCTACCTCCGGAGGATTTTATTTATTTCTACTATTACCTTGGGGTTATAGTATTGTTAATTCTTCCGTGCCTTTACGTTGCAATACGTATTGATATACACGGTTTGTAATTTATTTGTTGTTGTCGAGCTTTATATTTTCTTTTATATTCAACAGTTCCATACTTCTGTTTCCTCTTCCCAACTTCGAGTCAAGCGAATAATGGTCCGGAATTCGTAGGTATGGATTTTGAAATAAACATAGTTAATGTTCTAAGAAGGAAATAGTAATTGCACGATCTTGATTTGGTAAGTTACCAGAATGTCCGAAAAGATAGAATTATCAAGGAGATATGTTCTTAATATGTTTGGAGATTGGGTAGAATGTAAGAGTTGTGTAACATGGCACATGATGACGTTATGATCTGTGAATCATTATGTTCCATTTAGAAACTCAGCATGAATTACTGTAATATAATCACGTTGATGAAGTGTCATTATATTATACTAATTCATGCTTCAGTTTCCAACACTACTTCAAAACATTCATATTTTAAACTCGAATTTTTCAGAATTTAGAAACTAACACAGTTTCTTTTATGTTGTAACGCAAATATTGTGAAGAGATAGATGATTTTTGATGAGGATAATTGGGAATATATCTTCAGGAATATCGGAGATATTTATAATGAAAAATACGATGATATCTTAGAATATCTAAGATCAGGGAATGACGCAGAAAATCTGTCTGTGAAGATTTAGAATAAGGAGTAAGGTTCTTACTAACGGTTTCAGCAGACACTGAATCATTTAAATCGTTTGAAGGTAGATTTCGTCATTATGATTTGTCCACGACCTCCTTTATACTTTGCTCAATCCGTTTTCCAGTACCAAACTTTTCGTTCGAACTTTTCCAATCTATTATTCTTTATTGTCAAACTTCTGACCGTAATTGTTGTCTACTATCTTTACCACTTTATCAGTCTTTTCCAAAACTTCATAGCACTAATTCGTAGACTGAAGCATTTTTCAGAAACTTCACATTTGAAATATGTAATTCTTGGGGATAGACGTTGTATATATATATATATATATATATATATATATATATATATATATATATATATATATATATATATATATATATATATATATATATATATATATAACTGCTGAAATAGAAATGCTGCGAGATTTCAAAATACCCATTGTTGATTCCGCCAAAGGGGTAACGACTTGCTGGTACATCTGCTGATAATTTCGTGGAATATAAAAGGTTCCCTGGTAACAAAAGGGTAATCGTATGTATTACAGGTTATAATAAGGCTACTTTGAATGGAAAGTCGAGGTTGACTTGCTGAAACTGTGACAAAATTTGCTATTTTGAAAAGGAATCGCAAAGTTATTTTTGCTAATAAATGCTAAAAGATTTAACGCGGATACGTATTAAATTATGTCCTTGGTTTCGAGAGCTTTTCAGGTGCAAGACTGCGGGTAATGTGTGGTTGGATCGTCATCTCGATTGTCCATTATTTGAAGTGTCTTCAGGAATTTCGAAGGGTTTGATCATAGATTGTAATTGTTAATATACATATGATGTTTTAGGACTTTGAATGATACAAATACATTTCTGGGTTCCAAGAATCGAATGATGTTCTAGCATAGTTTTGAAGTCAAAGTACAGTTTTGAAAGATGTAAGAGTCCTAAGAGTGATGTCTTCTATTAAGTCTTGACTTGGATTTCGTTTTGTCGTAATCAAATTTGGATGAAAATGGTTGTTTTGATTTCTATGAAAGAATGTATATTATTGTGAAGGTAGTGAGTATAGTTGATGATTGTTGAATCAGAGTCGAAGAATATAATCATATTAATCGTGAATTTATATATCTCTCGGGTCTTACCTACCCGTTAAAAAAAATTTCCCAAGTAATGTTTTGTACCAGAGAATTTTATTACAATCTTTATGAAAATATATGTACATATATATCTTCTTCAGATCTAATCATGAATTTAATAAGTCAATATAATATTAGACTCATTTGATTTTGAGCTAGAATAAGTAATCTCTAAAACGATTAGGAACCACATATTCTTCACAGAATATTAATGAAGTTATGGATCAATACTTCATTATTTATTCTTATATATATTTCCTTAGTGAATCATGCTGATACTCATTGAACTCTTGCTAACTTCGCAAGATATGAATGTTGTTTCCCAGTAAGCTTCGAGTACATTGAAGATGAAAGTGTAAAATCAAACATATTATTGAATAATACACTTGGTTTATTATAAAACGAAATTCATTGAATTGAAACAGGGATTGTAGTTAACGATGATTAAGTTGTTGACGAAGGACGTACATCATTGCATATTTGTAGTATGAATTTAAACGAGTAGTATCTACCCTTTTTCAATTCATACTTAATAGCTTAGTACGAAAAGATTTATTTTGGTTTCCGAATTCATATATATATAATATTTATATAAATTCTTTAGAAGAATGAGTTAATACTTCATAACTCGTTGATGCAATATACGCGTTATTGATGATGTCCACGGTGATTCTTGAACTGGTGGAGCTTGTAATGTTAAAGTTGCTGACGATTCTAACGATGTTGACAGCACTGACTGTGTTGGTGAGGCTAAGGGTACTGCTGATGCTGTTGGTAAAACAAGTCTAGCTTGTACCTTACGCATCATTCTTGTCGGGGTTTCTACTCTTCCTTTTATCATTTCTGTCCACTCATCTGATTTATGGTTAAGGCAGAAATAGGTAATCTCTATGTCTTTAGAGATTACATAATCACCATAGAATGTTTCTCCGATGAAGTTATTAATCAATACTTCATCGTTTGTTGTTGTTGGTACTTCTTGGTATCTATGGTGCATGTGACGTTGATATCCGAGGTACGGATGGTGATATTGAGGCTGTGATGCGGATGTGATTGTTGGTGGTGGTAATGATCCTGTTGATGTTGATGATGGTGATAACGTTGATGCTGGTGATGCTGCTGGTGCTTAGGGTATTGAGGCTTGCGATGTTGATGTTATTGACGGTACTGGTTATGTTGCTGATGCTGTTGATGGTGTTTGTAACTTTCGTACCGTATTCTCCAAAGCCATAACCCGAGTGCGAAGCTCGTTTACTTCTTCTATTACACCAGGGTGATTGTCGGTTCGGACGAGTGGATAAATAAAATCTAGAATTTGATGTAGTATATAATCGTGACGAGATACTCTGGAAATGAGAGAGAAAATGGTTTCTCGAACAGGTTCGCCGGTAAGTGCTTCAGGTTCATCATCAAGAGGGCAATTTGGTGGATGGAAGGGATCACCTTCTTCTTGTCTCTAATGATTGAGGAGGCTACGAACCCATCCCCAATCCATCCAAAATACATGATGACTGATTGGTTGATCCATTCCAGTCACACTGCTTTCAAAGCTTGAGTGGTATTCCATATCGGAATCCGAGGGACTTCAACTAGTGGCGAGTTCCATTTCGTATGATTGAATAAAGGATTTTTCGATATGAAATGATTTTCCAGCTATCGGGTGGTATTCTAATTATATAGAATATCCACATATATAGAACAAAAGATCTCCTAGATTACGGAGGGATTTACGGAATATGTCAGACAAAGTTTACAGTAACAGATACGCGTAGATATGAATTGAATTTTGTCTATACACCATTCATGCAATGAATGCAGTAAGACGCGTTTAGACTTAAGATGATAAGCAGGTAATTTCCTGCGGATGATAAGTAGATGATTTTCGACACAAAATGATAAGCAAAATTTTGACATGCAGACACGGTCGAAGTCCAGACTCACTAATGTAACCTAACAACTTATCAGTTAGACACACTAATGCAGACCTGGTTCTCTAAGACCACCACTCTGATACCACATGAAACGACCCGACCCAATCCATAGGGACGAATACAATAACATATGATTACATCGCGAGGCATTTGACCTCTATATGATACGTTTTATAAACATTGCATTCTTTTGAAAAGATATACCATAAATGAATATTTAAAATTCAATGTTTTCGACATCTGATGATTTCTACATATAGACAATCACCGTAAATAACAGTATACCAGAATACTTCCGTTCACAATGCAGTCAAAATAAATACACGGTGATGATTTTGTGAATGCAATGCTTCCTCGAATAAAACATGTATGACTCCATGCACATGGTTTCTCTAACATATATTCAAACAGCGGAAGACTTCTAGGAACCTGAGAATAAACATGCTTTAAACGTCAACATAAAGTTAGTGAGATATAGGTTTAATGCTAGCAGCGTTATAAATATAGACCACAAGATTTCATATACATAAACGTTTTAATAAAAATATTCTAAGTTGTTGAGCACTTGATAACCATACTTAACATTTAATCAACATCGCATATTCCCTTTATTATGAAATCTTACTACACCGTACCAAGTGTAGTCATCAAAACGAAGTACTGTGCAACCGTTGAATACTGGTCGTCCAGTCCGGTTGGGGTTGTCAGGCCCGATAGATCTATCAACAGGATTCGCGTTTACAATACCTCATGTAAATAGTAGTTACCAAGTTACAGGGAAGTATTCCAGTGGTACAACTCAACATAGAATACATATTTTTAATCACTTGTGTCCATAACGTAAATCATAAAATGCATGTATTCTCATCCCGAAAAATTTAGAGTTTAAAAGTGGGACTATATACTCACTTTTGCCTTGAAGGTATTTAACTAGACTTGGTCTCCGATAGATATCACGAACCTAACCATATATATATATAATATATCAACATATTTTCTTTTCAAGTAATCGTTATATATATATATATATATATATATATATATATATATATATATATATATATATATATATATATATATATATATATATATATATATATATATATATATATATATATATAAATATAATACTTTTAATATTTTCTTAGTCCGTAGTTAGCAGTCCGATGTTAGTGGTCCACAATTAGTTGCTCAATAAAATAAATAAAGACCTCATCGTATTCGTATTGATCAGAATTAATCTCAACCCATGGTACCATGTTGTCAAATGACGTGTTGCGTACAATCATGTGGTCTTATGATTAATCTTCTCGTGTTGTTTACGGGTGATCCTGATATATAAAAAAATCAAATCATAAGTAATTATATATAAAATATAAAATATTATATTAATTAGAAAAGATATGATTAATTTACTTTATCTCCAAATATTTTCGTAGCTAAACTAGCTTCGGATACCCAATCTTGTTTTAGTCGTAGTTTCTTCATTACAACTCCGTTTTTGTTGGTTCAACTTGCCACTTCCTTGGATCGAGTCAAATTTTAAGAATATGAACTGAAAATACCTTAGTTTGTATTCGAAATCACAGGTTATAGGTCAAACTTTGGTAAAACTTATGAAAGTGATCATTTTCCATCATAAAAACAACATTTAATGATCATTTTTCTAAAAATACTTACACTTTGAGTTAAACCATGAAATTTTTATGTGTTAACATATTCATAAGAAATATCATTTTTCCAGAACATGAACTTCCAATTCAAAGTTCAAGATGGTTTTTAATTATCCAACCCAAAACAGCCCCCGGTTGCACTCCGACGACGCAGATTCAGTTTTTAAGGTGTTCTTTGTAAAACCAAGTTATATCTTGTTAAGTTAGCATATCATTATGATATATTAAAGGTCTTGAAGTGTTTTAAAAGTTAAGTTAGAAGGATCTATTTAGTTTGCAAACAAGTTTGAAATCATTCAAACTATGTTCTTGTTGTTAAAATTTTACAACATAAAATAAGATAGCTATATAATTATGAATCGAACAAGATTATGAACAAGGTTACTACCTAAAGTTACTTGGACAAAGTTACTGTAAGAGATAAGAAAAAATCTTGGAATCAAAGAGTGGTGGAGTTAGATCAAAAGGTTGGAAGTATACTTCTTCAAATGGGTAGTTATTTTGATATGTTCTTGAAAGAGTTTTCTTATGGTGTTTAAGGCTTTTAATTGAAGCTAAATGATGGGGAAAATGCTTGGAGATGATCAAGTATGAAGTTATAAACATTATAAATAGGTGTGTGATTAACAATAGTTGAGAAAATATCCCCTATAAATAGATGTACTCCAATTATGTATTCTGATTTTAAAATCTCAGAATTCAATTCGAGATATAACCGGTACCATTACTTTTAGATTCCTACATCTTTCAAAGCTATACTTTGACTTCAAAAGTGTGTTAGAACATCAAATGTATACAAACGATTACAATCTATGTTCAAACCCTTCGAAAATCTCTGAAGACACTTCAAATAATGAGCAATCGAGATGATGATCCAACCACATATTACCCACAGTTATGTACTTAAAAAGCTCTCGAAACCAAAGTCATAATTCAACACATATCTGTGTCAGATCTTTTGGCATTTATTAGCAAAAATAACCTTGCAATTCCTTTTCAAAGTAGCAAATTATATCACAGCTCCAGCAAGACAACTTCGATTTTTTCATTCGGAGTAGCCTTATCATAATTTTGATATATGTGATTACCCTTTTGTTACCGGAGAACCTTTCATATTCCACCACATTAGCAATAAACTTACCAACAACTTCACTGATCTTGGGCATTCCGAAGAATCTTTATATTTATCGAAACCTCATCATTTACTCATCTGCCTCTTGTAATTAGAATTGTCATATGAATCATTGGGAGTTAGCAATCAAGATTTTGAAATCTCACAGCATGTTGATGCCAACAGTTATACATAACATCTATTTCCAAGGCTTACATACTTCGAATGTGAAGTTTCTGAAAAACACTCTAAACCGCGAACTAGTTCTCGAAATGCTGATGAAGCAACAAAAACTGTAAACGACCTTAGCAGTAAAAAGTTTGATGATAAAGATTAGTGTATTAACAAAGCTCAGAAATAGAGAAGTTTTGGAACTGAAAAACGGATTGAGCAAAGTATGAAGGAGGCCGTGGACAAATCACAAAGACTGAACCTGCCTTCAAAGAATCCAAATGATTCAGTGTCTGCTGAAGTCATTAACGAATACCTAGCTCCTGACACTAAACCCTTACAGACAATATTCTTCATCATCCTCTGATATTAGAAATTCTAAGATATCATCGTATCTTTCATTATAAATATCCTCCATATTTCTGAAGATATTTCCATAACTATTCTTATCTGGAATCATTTATCTCTTTGCGCTATCTGTATTACATCAAAAAGGAAACTGTTTAGTTCCTATACTCTGTAAACCTTTGAGTTTAAAATATGAATGTTTTTGAAGTAGTGTTGGAAACTGAAGCATGAGTTAGTATAATATAATGACACTTGATCAACGTGATTATATTACAGTAATTCATGCTGAGTTTCTAAATGGAACGTGATGATTCACAGATCATAACATCATCATGTGCCATGTTATACGACTCTTGTATTCTATTTAACATCTAAAATATCAAGAAAATATTTCTTGATGATTCGGCCTTTTCCAAGGTATTCTAGTAATTTGACAAGTCAAGATCGTGCCATCACAATTTCCTTCCTAGAACATTAACAATGTTCATTCCGAAAATCATATTTGTGAATTCTGGACCATTACAAGCGGTGCTTAATCGCAAGAAGAAGAAACGAAAGGACAAAACTCCAAAATAGAAATTGGGGTATAAATTGCAGCAAATAAAAGAGAGCATTAACTGTGGATGACAATGATTATAGAAGATAGAAACAGAGACTTTGAAATATAAGGGAAGATATAAAGCCCAACGACAAACCAAAAATTATAAACCATATATATCGATGCATATAGCAATATAAAGATACGGGAGAACTAGAAACACTATAAACCCAAGAGTATAGTAGAAGTAAATAGATTCTTCCAGCGGTAGATGAAAAAGAAGAATGATCGATATGAAAGTTATAAGTATATCGAGAATCAGAACTGGATGGAGCATATTGATGAATACTTTAAAATATGAGTTGAGGGGGAAAGAATAGAAGGTGATGAAACATGACTAGGAACTTAGAAATCAACAGATTTAACTCACACAATGACAGAATAAGTGAATCAAACCCTCTAGTGAATAGGTTAAGCTTTTTGTGATTAATTTAGTCATACCACAACTAAATCAAGTGTGATTAGATCAACACCTAGAGCTATTATTCACCACCTGGGTGATTTGAGTTGAGAGAGAATCGGAGGAGCTCACCAGATCTGAGTGTGTGTAACAAATGAGAGGCTTAACCTAAAAATGAAGAACATAAGACTTTATATACCCCTGCTGTTGACTCACCCGTACGATTCATCCATCACACATATGAGTTGGCTTCATCAGTCGTACGGGTGATCACTCACTTGTGTCTTCTCATTTAGGTTGTAATTGTGACTTAGCTCAGCATCAACCGTGCGTATGAGCCTGTCAGCCGTACGAGTGAGGCTTCACTCGGACGTCTGACTAAGTCTAATATAGTCAAACATCTAAATCTCGTTCCTGCAGTTCCTATAACCACATACAAACACGGATAGTATAATAACGAACAATCATGGTGGCCTGTAAACTGTTGTACCTGCAATGGACGTGGGTAGATGTCTAGGGACTTGCATAAAATGCATCAACAGAAGGTGTGAGTTGTAAGAAAAGGAAGGAGGTGAATTTATAAGAAAATCTCCGACAGAACAATTAAAATGGACGATCGCATTTAAAGTGGATCCTAATTCCTTTTGTTACCGGAGAATCAAATCTTATTACAAAGATTTTCTTCAAATCCCTTGAAATATGGAAATCAATCATATCTACGTCAAATGATAAGATGAATCTGCACTTACTCATTTCACTCTTCTATGTTAGCTTCATTCGTGCTCTTCATATAAATGAATTGTTTATCCAAATTATTCGCTGATGATAAAACTCTAATTTTCAGCCTGTATGCTTCATGAAAACATACTTACTATCATTCACGACCTTTCCACTCAAATTTCGGGACGAAATTTCTTTAACGGGTAGGTACTGTGACAACCCGGAAATTTCCAATCAAATTTAAACTTTATCTTTATATTATTCCGACACGATAAGCAAAGTTTGTTAAGTTAAATCTCAAGAATTTTAAATTGTGTTCATACATTCATTATAACCTCGACCAAATTCAGACGATTCACGAACCGTTATATATAAATAAATATGTATATATATGTATATATATATATATTATAACTTGAGAATATTAATAAAGTATTAAACGTATAATACTTTACATAATCGTATTTGTTTCAATATGTTTATCGATGGAATTAGAAGATAATATCAAATTGTTGATTTATCAGATACATTATGATATGATTACGGGTCTATGTTATGAGGTCCACTGTGATTTAAGAAATCTATTCTTTTTGACAACATTCGGAAAATGGTAAAGTGATTTATAAGTAAGAACGTGAAGTGTAAATAACTTAGATGTTGGATATCGACAAGTTAAGTAACTCGACATTTTTCATTAAGATGATTTCATACGTTTATTTAACCTTTGAACTTTATTCCATGCTTCACCAACAAACTGTAATTTAAAAACTTGAAACCTATTATGAATATATATGATTCTACTTTTTTAAAAACATTTTATGATATAACGATTTCCATTATTTTAACCTTTAAACAAAATGATTCTTAAAAATATATTTGGTTTTGGAAAACAAAATTATTATATTTATTTGATTTAGTTTCAAACGTACAAAAATGTTTTCAGTTTAAAAAGAACTTTATTATTAAAATGTATATAACTTTTATAAATATCTAGAACCACTTTTGACAACTCATTACTTAACCAGTATGATAAAGATAACGATATTTATATTTTATTTTATTAAATATATATAACGATTTAAATTAATATTATATATATTTATACGCGTATTATACGTACATAGTTTTATACTTTTACTATACTTAAACTTTACCTTTACTTTATTTTTACTTTACTTTAACTTTAATAATTCACTTTAATAATTCATACTTTAATAATTCACTTTAATAATTCATACTTTAATAATTCACTTTAATAATTCATACTTTAATAATTCACTTTAATAATTCATACTTTAATAATTCACTTTAATAATCCAAAAATCTATTATAAATAGAATTCAATAGGTTTCATTACTTCATAGAAACTTGAAAATATTTTTCTCTAAACTCTCTCAATCGATTTACATATATATATTTACTCCGTACTATTTCAAGATATTATTAGTATACATAAAATATTACGTCAGAGTGCTGTTCGAGTAATTTCGAAATTGTTTTTCGAGTGGGATTGGATTAAGGAAATTATGGGTTATAGCTATGGAGGTGATTGGTATGGTTCATGGGTATGCTCGTGAGGTCAATATAGTGTTTATCATCTCCGTTGCGTCTACGTACCTTTCCTGCAATATTGAATCTCAATATTGATACGTGAGTATTCATAATTTAACTTTTACATACTAATAGTGTATCCCTGACTAGTGCTCGAGTATATAGGATTATGCATGTTTATACTTTTGATATTGCCTTTAGTTAGGTTATGTTGAATCCTGAATTAGTTATATATGCGACTGAGATAAGGTATAAGATATGCATGTCGTTGGAAAGCTAGCGAAAAATTAAGAACTTTTCATTTAGATATCGAATGATTTCGATGAACAGATTTGAAGTTATAGTCCATCGAATTTTTGTATTATTATTAAAAATGATTATTATTATCGTCGTTCTAGTTTTATCTGATTATTATTATTATTATTATCTTTATCAATAAAAGGATTTATCATTAAAAATTGTTATTTTTTTATTATTACTATCGTTATTATCGTTAAAGTTATAATTAGTATTATTATTATTATCCAATTATTATTATTATTATTATTATTATTATTATTATTATTATTATTATTATTATTATTATTATTATTATTATTATTATTATTATTATTATTATTATTATGATTATTATTATTATTGGTATTATTATTATTATTATCATTATTAATATATATATCATTATTTAAAAATGGTTATTGTTATTGTTATTATTATTATTACTATATTATCATTAAGATAATTATTAATATTATCGTTAATAATGTTATAGTAACTATCATTATTAATATTAGTGTAATTAAAACAAATATTTGTAACACCTAATTATTTTGATTACTATTATTATCATTATTACGAACACGATATAAAAGACGATTAAAAGCTATTAAACGAAACGATTAGGAAATAATGGATAAGAGTATCATGATGAAATTAAAATATTATAAGATATTGATTTAGATAAAATTATCGTTCTTATTATTTTTATCATTACTATTATTATTAAAATTATCGTTAGTATTAAAACTATCATTTTAACAAAAATTATCATTTTAATAGAAATGTCATTGTTACTATAAAATATCATTATTATTATTATTTTAAATAGAATTATTATTTTAAAGATAATATTAAAAATTATCGTAAATATTAAAGTTATCATAATTAGAATTATCGTTTTATCATAATGTCATCTTAGTAATTATAAATATTGATATTTTTATAATAATAATTATTATTACAAAATAATATAACTTTTACTTACTATCATTATAGATATTATTTTATCAAATAAATATTTGATACAAACATATTTTACTACGTGTAATAACTTACTTTAATAATACGTATCATATTATCTTTATAATATTAAATGAACCCTATAAATTTTATTACTTAATATATATAAAAGTATATTTTATTATATAAATATAATATAAAATTTTATTTATTAATAAATAAATTATATTATTTACTCTAATAAATCTTTTAAAAATATTTAAAAATATAAAACGACGATATTTAAACTATATATTAATCATGTATAAATTTTTGGAAATTATTTTGAGTCAAATTTACTTTTGTTGACTTTTGCATATTAGTCTCGAGCATTAGGATTGTGGTACACTATGACTTGACCTAATTTGTTAGACAAATATTGACCAACACATAAATATATATAATTAATTTAGGTTCATGAATCCGATGCCAACCTTGCACTTGTTCAATGACGTTATATGTATTTTTACTACGAAATACAGTATGGTGAGTTTCATTTGCCTTTTTACCCTTTATATTTTTGGGACTGAGAATACATGCGCTTTTATAAATGTTTGACGAAATAGACACAAGTAATTGAAACTACATTCTATGGTTGAATTATCAAAATCGAATATGCCCCTTTTTATTAAAGTCTGGTAATCTAAGAATTAGGGAACAGACACCCTAATTGACGCGAATCCTAAAGATAGATCTATTGGGCCTAACAAACCCCATCCAAAGTACCGGATGCTTTAGTACTTCGAAATTTATATCATGTCCGAAGGAGGATCCTGGAATGATAGGGGATATTCTTATATGTATCTAGTTAATGTCGGTTACCAGGTGTTCACCATATGAATGATTATTTTTGTCTCTATGCATGGGAAGTATATTTATGAGAACTGGAAATGAAATTCTTGTGGTCTATTAAAATGATGGAAATAAATGATTATGATAAACTAATGAACTCACCAACCTTTTGGTTGACACTTTAAAGCATGTTTATTCTCAGGTGTTAAAAAAATCTTCCGCTGTGCATTTGCTCATTTTAAAGATATTACTTGGAGTCTTTCATAGCATATTTCAAAGAACGTTGCATTCGAGTCATTGATTTCATCAAAGATTATTATTAAATCAATTTATAGTTGGATAGTGGATATTATGAAATGGTATGCATGCCTGTCAATTTTCGATGTAAAGAAAGATTGTCTTTTAAAAACGAATGCAATGTTTGTAAAATGTATCATATAGAGGTCAAATACCTCGCAATGTAATCAACTATTGTGAATCGTTTATAATGTATATGAACGGGTCCTTTCAGTTGGTATCAGAGCGGTGGTCTTAGCGAACCAGGTCTGCATTAGTGTGTCTAACTGATAAGTCGTTAGGATGCATTAGTGAGTCTGGACTTCGACCGTGTCTGCATGTCAAAAGTTTTGCTTATCATTTCTAGTCGGAAATCATCTGCTTATCTTCCATAGGAAATTACCTGCTTATCATTATTAGTCTAGACGCGTCTTGCTACATTAATTGCATGAGTAGTGTATAGACAAACTTCATATCTTAGCGTATCTGCTAAATCATATCTTATCGTATCTGTTACTTTTAACTTTACTTGACATACCCCGCAAATTCCTCCGTAATCTATGAAATGTTTTGATCTCTATATATAGATATCCTATGTAAATAGAATACCACCTGATAGCTGAAAAATCATTTTTATATCGAAAATCCTTTATCCAATTGTACGAAATGGAATTTATCATCAGTTCAAGTCACTCGGATTCCGAAATGGAATCTCACTCAAGCTCCGAAAGCAGTGTGACCGGAATGGATCAACCAATCAGTCATCACCTATTCTGGATGAATTGGGGATGGGTTCGTAGCCTCCTCAATCATTGGAAACAAGAAGAAGGCGATCCTTTCCATCCACCACATTGCCCTCTTGGCGAAGAACCTGAAGCACTCACCGGCGAACCTGTTCGAGACACCATTTTCTCTCTCATTTCCAGGGTATCTCGTCACGATTATATACTACATCAGATTCTAGATTTTATTTATCCGCTCTTTCCGACCGACAATCATCCTGGAATAATAGAAGAAGTCAACGAACTTCGCGCTCGGGTAGTGGCTTTGGAGAATATGGTGCAGAGATTACAAACACCAGCAGCAGCACCAGCAGCATAACCAGTACCACCATCATCAACGCCAATAGTACCATTACCACCTCCAACCACAACCGCGTTGTAAACCTCAACTTCACAATCTGTCCCACGAGCATCAACGTCATACGCACCATAGATACCAAGGAGTACCAACAACAATAACCGACGAAGTATTAATTCATAACTTCATTGGAGAAACATTCCGCGGCGATTATATAATCTCTAAAGTCTTAGAGATTATCTAATCTAGCCCTAACCATAAATCAATTAAGCGAACCAAAATGATAGAAGGAAGAGTAGAAACCCTGACAAAAATGGTGTGTGATTAACAAGTTAAACTTGTTTTACCAACAGCATCAACAGTACCGTCAACGTCACCAGCATCGTCAGTACAGTCAACATCAGAATCAACAACACCTATAACATCACAAACTCCGTCAGTTCAAGAATCACTGTGGACATCATTACGAATCAATAACGTGTATATTGTATCAACAAGTTATGAAGAATTAACTCATTCCCTCTGAAGAAATTATATATATATATATATATATATATATATATATATATATATATATATATATATATATATATATATTTTTGAAATAAAAAAATAAATCTTTCCGTGCTAAGCTATTGTGTGTGAATCTTAACTACTCAGTTAATTCATATTACAAATATGAAATAATGTACGTCCCTCACCCGCGACTTAACCATCGTTAATTACAATCTCTGTCTCAATTCAACAAATTCTAATTCCTAATAAATCAAGTATATATTTGATTTTACACTTCATCAATGATGTAACCGAAACTTTTCAGATAACATCATTCGTACTTTGCGAAGTTCACATGAATTTAACGAAAACCAACATCACATCTCAACAAATAACGAAGTATTGATTCATAATTTCAATATTATTGAAGAAATACTTATGTAACCTCTAAACCTTCAAGGAATTATTCAATTCTAGTTCCAACCGTAAATCGAATGAGTTTAATTTAGTATTAACTCATTAAAATCTATGTTACATCTGAGGAGAATATATACATATATATTTTCATAAAGACTGTAATAAAATTCTTATGTACAAAATATTAATTGTGAAAAAATTTTAACGGGTAGGTAATACCCGAGAGATATATATAAATTCACAATTAATATGTTACATTCTTCGAATCAGATTAAGCAAATTATCAATTATACTTCCTACTTTCACAATAATATACATTCTTTCATAGAAATCAAAACAACCATACTCATTCAAACCCAATTATGTATTCTGATTTTAAAATCTCAGAATTCAATTCGAGATATAACCGGTACCATTACTTTTAGATTCCTACATCTTTCAAAGCTATACTTTGACTTCAAAAGTGTGTTAGAACATCAAATGTATACAAACGATTACAATCTATGTTCAAACCCTTCGAAAATCTCTGAAGACACTTCAAATAATGAGCAATCGAGATGATGATCCAACCACATATTACCCACAGTTATGTACTTAAAAAGCTCTCGAAACCAAAGTCATAATTCAACACATATCTGTGTCAGATCTTTTGGCATTTATTAGCAAAAATAACCTTGCAATTCCTTTTCAAAGTAGCAAATTATATCACAGCTCCAGCAAGACAACTTCGATTTTTTCATTCGGAGTAGCCTTATCATAATTTTGATATATGTGATTACCCTTTTGTTACCGGAGAACCTTTCATATTCCACCACATTAGCAATAAACTTACCAACAACTTCACTGATCTTGGGCATTCCGAAGAATCTTTATATTTATCGAAACCTCATGATTTACTCATCTGCCTCTTGTAATTAGAATTGTCATACGAATCATTGGGAGTTAGCAATCAAGATTTTGAAATCTCACAGCATGTTGACGCCAACAGTTATACATAACATCTATTTCCAAGGCTTACATACTTCGAATGTGAAGTTTCTGAAAAACACTCTGAACCGCGAACTAGTTCTCGAAATGCTGATGAAGCAACAAAAACTGTAAACGACCTTAGCAGTAAAAAGTTTGATGATAAAGATTAGTGTATTAACAAAGCTCAGAAATAGAGAAGTTTTGGAACTGAAAAACAGATTGAGCAAAGTATGAAGGAGGCCGTGGACAAATCACAAAGACTGAACCTGCCTTCAAAGAATCCAAATGATTCAGTGTCTGCTGAAGTCATTAACGAATACCTAGCTCCTGACACTAAACCCTTACAGACAATATTCTTCATCATCCTCTGATATTAGAAATTCTAAGATATCATAGTATCTTTCATTATAAATATCCTCCATATTTCTGAAGATATTTCCATAACTATTCTTATCTGGAATCATTTATCTCTTTGCGCTATCTGTATTACATCAAAAAGGAAACTGTTTAGTTCCTATACTCTGTAAACCTTTGAGTTTAAAATATGAATGTTTTTGAAGTAGTGTTGGAAACTGAAGCATGAGTTAGTATAATATAATGACACTTGATCAACGTGATTATATTACAGTAATTCATGCTGAGTTTCTAAATGGAACGTGATGATTCACAGATCATAACATCATCATGTGCCATGTTATACGACTCTTGTATTCTATTTAACATCTAAAATATCAAGAAAATATTTCTTGATGATTCGGCCTTTTCCAAGGTATTCTAGTAATTTGACAAGTCAAGATCGTGCCATCACAATTTCCTTCCTAGAACATTAACAATGTTCATTCCGAAAATCATATTTGTGAATTCTGGACCATTACAAGCGGTGCTTAATCGCAAGAAGAAGAAACGAAAAGACAAAACTCCAAAATAGAAATTGGGGTTTAAATTGCAGCAAATAAAAGAGAGCATTAACTGTGGATGACAATGATTATAGAAGATAGAAACAGAGACTTTGAAATATAAGGGAAGATATAAAGCCCAACGACAAACCAAAAATTATAAACCATATATATCGATGCATATAGCAATATAAAGATACGGGAGAACTAGAAACACTATAAACCCAAGAGTATAGTAGAAGTAAATAGATTCTTCCGGCGGTAGATGAAAAAGAAGAATGATCGATATGAAAGTTATAAGTATATCGAGAATCAGAACTGGATGGAGCATATTGATGAATACTTTAAAATATGAGTTGAGGGGGAAAGAATAGAAGGTGATGAAACATGACTAGGAACTTAGAAATCAACAGATTTAACTCACACAATGACAGAATAAGTGAATCAAACCCTCTAGTGAATAGGTTAAGCTTTTTGTGATTAATTTAGTCATACCACAACTAAATCAAGTGTGATTAGATCAACACCTAGAGCTATTATTCACCACCTAGGTGATTTGAGTTGAGAGAGAATCGGAGGAGCTCACCAGATCTGAGTGTGTGTAACAAATGAGAGGCTTAACCTAAAAATGAAGAACATAAGACTTTATATACCCCTGCTGTTGACTCACCCGTACGATTCATCCATCACACATACGAGTTGGCTTCATCAGTCGTACGGGTGATCACTCACTTGTGTCTTCTCATTTAGGTTGTAATTGTGACTTAGCTCAGCATCAACCGTGCGTATGAGCCTGTCAGCCGTACGAGTGAGGCTTCACTCGGACGTCTGACTAAGTCTAACATAGTCAAACATCCACATCTCGTTCCTGCAGTTGCAGTTGTTGATTAGTTAATGTAATCAATTTTATAGTTTAACAGTACCGTTAAATTTTGAGAGAGAAATGAGGGTGTAGGTATGAGAAAATGGAGTGAAGAAATGGTATTCATTCATAAAAACGTTTTTAGTTTATAAAGAAAGAAAAGGATTCCTAATTTTGTTTTCTTACTAATAATTCATGCTACTTGACAAATCCTAGTTACCTCATATCTAGGGCAGTAATAATGTTGATTAGGATGTTGATTTGATGTGTATATACCAATAGTAAATACATATAGAAGCTGGGTATGACACGGGTACATATACCCTAGATATACGTATAGAAATCTTGAGGAAACGGAATGAGAATTCAAATATAGCTATCTTTTGTGAATATACTTATATTGTTTTATGTATTTAAGTCCTTAAAAAGTGATTAAATACATTATATATACGATACATGTATAAGCTTTATAGGTTATAAGTATATATATCAAAGAATGTTACGTAGAGTTATCGTTTTGAAAACTTAAGTTAGTAGTTTCAAAATATACTTATAACTCATTGTCATTAGTACACAATGAGATGTTAAACCATCCTTAGATCATGTTAAATATATATAAATACATATATATACACAAACTTATAATTATCGTATGTTATATAGTTCGTGATATCATCGGTCAAATTGGACGGTCAAACGTTGTGTAAAACTCTTTTCAAAAACACAAGTCTCAACAATTTGGATTGCTTATCATGTTGGTAAGGTTTAATTTATGTAAATGTTAATCTCATAAGTATAAAACGATTGGAAAAATCCGGGTCGTTACAGTTTCTTACCAAACACGTCTATTATTGCTTTAGCCGTGTTTAAGAATGGTCTTCCTAATATGAGAGGAACTCGAGAATCTTCTTCCATGTCCAGAATAACAAAATCTACTGGAAATACTAAAGTACCAACTTTAACTAGCATGTTCTCCATTATCCCTCTAGGATATTTTACTGATCGATCGACTAGTTGTATACTTATTCGTGTTGGTTTCAATTCTCCAAGGTCTAGTTTAGCGTATAGTGAATACGACATTAAATTTATACTAGCACCTAAGTCTGCCAATGCTTCTATTGAACTAAGACTACCCAGAAAACATGGAATTGAGAAACTTCCTGGATCTGACAGTTTTTCTGGTATCTTATTCAACAGCACTGCAGAACAATTTGCATTCATAGTAACAGCCGAGAGTTCTTCCATTTTCTTTTTATTTGTGATTAGATCTTTCAAGAATTTAGCATATCTAGGCATTCCTGAAATCACATCATTGAAAGGAAGATTGACATTTATTTGTTTAAACATATCCAAGAATTTGGATTGCTCCGTTTCAAGTCTCTCTTTTCTCATTTTACTCGGGTAAGGAAGCGGTGGTTGGTATGGTTTAACTTAAGGTTTTGCCTTAACTGTGTTATCTTCATTAACCTTTTCAACTACCGGTTCTTTTTCCTTATCTTGTTCAGATTGTGTTTCTTGTGGAGTAGGAATAGCTTCATCCGAAATTACAGGTATTTCAAGTGGTTTAAGTGTAATACCACTTCTTGTGGTAATGGCTTTAGCTGTTTCATTTCGGGGGTTAGCATTTGTATCACTAGGTAGACTTCCCAGTTTTCTTTCACCTATTAACCTTGCTAGGTTACTTACTTCTTGTTACAAATTTTGAATAGAAGCTTGTTGATTTCTAAATGCTTGAGCATTTTGTTTATTGGTTTTTTTCTGAGATGTGAAAAACTGAGTTTGAGATTCAACTAGCTTCGACATCATATCTTCTAAATTTAGCTTTTTATTATGGGTTTGTGGTGGTTTGTTTTGAAAAATAGGTCTTTGCTGATTGTAAGTATTGTTGCATACTTGTTGATTGCTAGGACCTTGTTGGTTGTTGTATGGAACATTTCGGTAATAATTCTGGTTTTGATTGTAGATTGGTCTTGGCGGTTGATAATTATTCTGATAATTATTTCCAGGCCTTTGGTTTATGTATGAAACATTCTCTCTTTGTTCCATTGTTAGTTCAATACTGAGACAATCTTTTGTTAAATATGGTCCTCCACACTGTTCACAACTAATTCGTATTGAGTGGATATCTTTAGTCATCTTTTCCATTCGTCTCTCGACAGCATCTATCTTTGCAGAAATGGAATCGAAGTCATGGCTAGAATCGGCTCTAGCTGCTTTAGATGACCTAACAATTTCTTTTTCTTGATGCCACTCATGTGAGTGGGAAGCAGTGTTATCAATAATTTTATAAGCGTCAGTTGCGGTTTTCTTCATAATAGAACCACCAGCTGCTATATCTATGTCTTTCCTTGTAGCGATGTCGCATCCTTGGTAGAATATTTGTACTATTTAACAAGTGTCTAAACCATGTTGCGGATATCCTCTCAATAACTTTCCAAATCTTGTCCACGCTTCATATAGAGTTTCGTTTGGCTTTTGTGTGAACGTAACAATTTCTCCTTGAAGTCTCACGGCTTTAGATGCCGGAAAGAATTGTTTAAGAAAATTTTCAACTAAAATGTCCCATGTATCAATCGCCCCTTCAGGTAACGATTCTAACCAATCTTTGGCTTCTCCCTTTAAAGTCCAGGGAAATAACATGAGATATATCTGTTCATCCTCAACTTCTCGAATTTTAAATAGAGTACAGATCCTATTAAAAGTACGAAGATGTTCATTTGGATCTTCCTTCGGCGCACCACTAAATTGGCATTGATTAGTTACCATGTGTAGAATTTTTCCTTTGATTTCATAATCTGGCGCATTAATGTCTGGTTGAGTAATTGCGTGACCTTGGCTAGTGTGGTTAGCTCGCATTCGGTCTTCCATACTTAGAGGTTCCAGATTCTCCATGATTGAATTTATTGAATCTGAATCACTAGAGTATTCTGATTTAATGGTAGGTTCCTCAAGAATCTTTGTTTGAATGATTGGTGGTTCCGGAGGAAAGATTAGTGGTTCAGGATCTCTGAATTGTCCCTGAATATCCTCCGGATTCTCAATTGTGAGGTCGGGTTCAAAAAATGGATTATCAGACATTTGAATTGGAGTATTTGGTCGACTGGATGATGATTCTAAAGAAAAATCAACGACGACAATATTTGCTACATGTCTTGATCGAGTTACAGGTGGTGAACGTACAAAAGGTGGTGAACGTTTTGCTCGGTGCATTCACTGAATATCCTATTAGTTATAAAAATTAAAAATTATATAAGTTATCAAATAAATAGACTTTTCTGCTTTTGCCCACGTTTCGAATAGCCAAAAGATGCAGCAGGGAGCCAGAACCCTTTAAATCGAAAGCTCACAACTCAGTCACTAACAAATCCAACTATTACTACGAAACAGAAAATTTGGATGTCTATCAATTTAACCGCTTAAAATAATTTTTCGTTGCAATTTAAAGAAATTAGAGATAAGAAATAAAAAAATTCTATGTCCTAAAAACTAGAGCGGCGAAAAATAAGAAAGGAAAAGAGCGCGTCGAAAAACGTTGAAAAATAAAAGGTCAAAAAATAATAGGCGTCGAAAAATAAAAATAAGAAACTAGCGCGTCGAAACTTAAAAGGGAACTAAGTAGCGCGTCAAAACTTAAAAGGGAACTAAAAACTAAGAATTAAAAGTTACGTCTAAAAATATTAAAGCTTAGAGAAATACTATATCCCAAAACGGCAATAACTTAAAAAGTACTTAAAATATTAAAAACGGCGTCGTAAAATTCTAAAGCACCTAAATCATAGTCTAAAGAAAAAGCACTTAAGGGATTTTACGGCAAAGTCTAAAAATCTAGAAATAAAAATAACTATGGCAAAAACTATGACTTAAAACTAAATACGAGCGAAAAATACAAATATTACGCTAAAACGAATAAAAAGATACAAAATATAAAAATAAACTTAAAGTTGTAAAAAGTACAATTTTATAAAAATATTATTTTTATATTATTTATTTTATAAAACTATTAATTTTATAATTTATTAAAACTAATTAAACTTAATAATACAAATTAATAAATAAACTAAACTAAATAAAATAAAAAATATAACCCAAATTAGGGTTTATAGTAATAATAATAAATAATACTCCGTAATTAATGCAGATTTAGGTTAAATGTGGCGTGTCAGACAGGGCCATGCGATCGCATGGTCCTCACGTTAAAAATCCATGCGGTGTCATGGATAAGGGTTTCGGGACAGGTTCTGGGCTGCTACAGTGATCGGGCCGAGTGTTTTACTTCTTTTTTTTGCTGTTTTTAAAATAAATAAATATTTATATAAAATAATAAAATACCTATATTTAAAAACTAAAATAGAAATAAAAATACTTTTTTTTAACTTTATATATTTTAAACAAACTCTTAAAAATAAATATATAGATATTTTTCTTTTATATTTTTGTATAATTTTTTTTATATATTTTTTTAAAAAACGTATATTTTTAATAAAAACTTAATAAAACTCTAATAAATTTTTTTATATATATATATCGTTACGCTTCCGGCGTTTAAGCAAGAAATCCCCTGCAGCGGCGCCAAAAATACTTGATGTTAAAGCGAAGGGGTATAAAATACTATTAAATTTTACAAGGAAATACTATTAAATACGATACAATTTTACACAAGATATTTATTTATTTATAGAGTGGATATACCTAAACCTTGCTACAACACTTATAGGCAGTGTACTTAATCGTACAGTAGTGTAGTTTTTTGTAAGTCCGGTTCGTTCCACAGGTATCTTTTAAACAAGCTTAACGCTATTTTTTTAAACTTATAATTGTAAAAATATAAAAATATATATAAGTAGTATTATTATTATAAAAGGGGGTTTTTACTGTTTAATGACCGGTTTGTCGATTTTAAAACTTTAGTCGCAGTTAAAACCTAATGTAAAATATTAAAAATAAATATAACTTAATTTAAAGCGTAAAGTAAATAACGATAATGAAATTGCGATAAATAAAAGTGCGATAAAATAGAATTGCGATAATTAAAGAGAACGATAATTAAAAGTGAAATTAAATACGATGGCAGTAAAGAAAAGTGCGATAATTAAAAGTGCAATTAAATATGAAATAAAGAAATTATGCTTATTTAAACTTCCGTAATCATGATGTTTGACGTGTTGATTTTAGTTTATTCCCATGGGTTAATTGTCCTTTGTCCTGGATTATTTAATATGTCTGTCTGGTTTTTGTCCATAACAGTCCATCAGTCATAAATATAAAGTGCGAGTGTCCTCATCAAATTATCCTTATATCCGAAGTCAAATATTCCAACTAATTGGGGACTTAAATTGTAACAAGGTCTTAATACTTTGTTTAATAATTACACCAGGATATCGACTGCGTGTAACCCAAGGTTTTAATACTTTGTTAACAATTACGCCAAGTGTCCTTGTACATAATTCACCCCTGTTTTAATAAGTCTATTAACTATTAATTCATTCCCGTGTCCGGTTAGATGAACGATTATTAGTACTTATAAATATCCCGCCCATCGTGTCCGATCGAGTGTATATGGTTATTTATAGGTACGTCCAATTGTAAATCTTTATATTAAATTAACAAACTATCATTTAATTAAACAAATATAAAGCCCATTAATAGCCCATAGTCTAATTTCCACAAGTGTCATTCTTTTGTCCAAACCCCAATTATGGTACAAAATCCAATTACCCAATCTTTAATATTTTAGCCCAACATCATGATTACTTCATCTTAAATAAGCATAATAATAATTTAGCTACGAGACATTAAATTAAAAAGGTTGAACATAACTTACAATGATTAAGAATAGCGTAGCGTTACACGGACAGAATTTCGACTTACACCCTTACAACATTCGCTAACATACCCTTATTATTAGAATTTAAAATAAAAATATAATATAATATATATATATATATATATATATATATATATATATATATATATATATATATATATATATATATATATATATATATATATATATATATACGTTTGAGTAGGAAGAAGAAAAAGATGTTGTAAAGTTTGATCAAAACCGAGAAATTTATAGGCATGTGGCCACAAAAAGTGGCCCATGCGATCGCATGGAGAATAAGCCTACAGGCCATGCGATCGCATGGAGGTAGGTACCATCTCACATATTTTTGTTTTCAAGCTTGTCGACGTTTTAATAAATAAATATAATATATAAATAATTTTAAGAATTATTTAAATATTATATTATATTTATGTGCATAGTTGACTTGTAATTTTTAGTCCGTTGTGTCGAGCGTTAAGAGTTGACTCTGGTCCCGGTTCCGTATTTTCGAACGTCCTTGCGTACAATTTAATATCTTGTATTTTGCGTTTTGAGACTTGTACTCTTGTAATTTTTGAGACGTTTCTCATCAATAATTTGAACCACTTTGATTGTACTTTGTACTTTTGAGCTTTTTGGTCGTTTGTGTCTTCAATTCGTCGAATCTGTCTTTTGTCTTCACCTTTTATTATTTAAACGAATATTACTTATAAATAGAACAATTGCAACTAAAAGCTTGTCTTTCTTGAGGGATAATGCTATGAAATATATGTTCGTTTTTAGTATTATCACGAGTGCAGATTTTTTTTATTATATAAAATCTTTAATAATAAAACAATTAATTAAATTTAAAATTTTGTTTTCCTTTTTATTTAGGACGAGGTTGTTTCGGTACATTTACCTAGTCCGTCCCTCGACAGATTTTTGGGTTTTTTAAATGTTTTTGGCATACATTAAATCAATAAGATTAAAAATAATGATAACAAAATTTCTCGTCCCGCCCTCGGGTAAAGCAATTTCGGTTCAACGAGATAGTCTTCAACTCACGATGAATTTTAAATATCAAATTTTTAACTTAATGAAATAAAGTAAATTTTTGTTTTTAAATTTACACTAAACTTAAATTTTAAATGCATAAAATTAAAATTTATATTAATATTATTAATATTTGTATACATTAATTTTACAAACTTATATTAAAAATATTAATTTTTAAAATATTTAAAATCTTAAATATATTGATTTAAAAAGATTTATAATAATAATTTAATATTTATATATTAATTTTAAAAATAAGGTAAAAATAAAAATAAAAATCTTTTTGGTCTTTTTATCCCACTTTAATCAATCAAATATTATCAAAAATATACGCCCCTCTTTTTGGGTAAAGTAATTTCGGCTATATTACATAGTTTTACTCCTGACGAATTTTTGAAATATTTTAGATTGATTGATTAAAGATATTTATACCTTAAGAATAAACGGTAAATTTCGCAGTGATGTAATAAATTTTTGTATGATATTAATAATTTCGGTTTCACATACCTAATTTTATTGAATACCAATTTAATACTTTATAGCGAACGATTCAGCGTTTATTATCAAAAGGTTAAAAGCAATAAATAAAAATAAAAACTGTACATACTTACCTGTGAGAAATAATTCTCAGAGACCTGCTTTAGCCGACTCATAGGAGAGTCGTGTGATTTGGTTTTCCATAGCTACATAAGCGTAACCTCGATTCTTCAATAACTTTTCTTCTAAACATATGAACGGTCCTTCTCGGCATAGAGTAACAAATTCGGTATTTGAATATGTTTGATTGTTCGAACATTTACCTTCGTGTGACCATTTTCTGCATTTATGACATCTTTCAAGGTGTCGTACTCTTCTTTTTATTGTGGATTTTGATTTTCCTTTACCAAAATGTATCTTATGATGATCTTTCCTAAGTTCTTTTCTCACTTCGTCCATTTTGCCTCTTATGAATGATACCAGTTCACTCGGGAAAGTGTTATTATTAAATTTAGTAATCATAGCGTGTAGTAGTAGACCATGGTTCAGATCAAAGGAATTCTTCATCTCGTAAAACCTAAAAAAAATAAAAATTCAGAATGGAGGGAGAAGACTAGTTCTTTAGGGTCTGCTAGGGAAAGACCATTCAGATTCCATTCTCGGAAACTACACAAAAACAGAATATCTAACTCTAACAGAAATATATATTACCCAAAAAATATTCCAACCTTCCCACACTTAGTTAGCTGTGGTGTCGAAATTGTGATTAACTTCATCTTCAACTTCCATTAGATTATCTATGTAATGTTTAACTCTGTGACTATTAAATCCCATTTGAATTTATTAATTCTACTGTTCCGTATGGGAAAACTCTTTTGACTATGAATGGTCCAGACCATCTTGATTTCAATTTTCCAGGAAATAGCTTGAATCGTGAATTGAAAAGAAGAACTCTGTCTCCTTCCTTAAATTCTTTTGAACTTCTGATTCTTTTATCATGCCATTTCTTTGTTCTTTCTTTATAGATTAACGAATTTTCATATGCCTCATGTCTTAATTCTTCTAATTCATTTAATTGACTTAACCGTAGACGTCCGGCTTCATGCAAGTCAAGATTACATGTCTTCAAAGCCCAAAATGCTTTGTGTTCAATTTCTACAGGAAGATGACATGCTTTTTCGTAAACGAGTTTAAAAGGTGTGGTTCCAATTGGAGTTTTGTAGGCTGTTCTAAAAGCCCGGAGTGCATCCCCCAATTTCATGGACTATTCCTTTGGATTTGATCCTACGGTTTTCTCTAGAATACATTTTAATGCTCGGTTGGTATTTTCAACTTGTCCACTTGTTTGTGGATGATAAGCGGTTAAGATTTTATGAGTTACTCCATATCTTTTGAGAACTTTCTCAAGTTAATTATTACAAAAATGAGTACCCCGATCACTTATTAAAGCTTTTGGTGTTCCGAACCTAGCAAAAAGATGTTTTAAGAAGTTGACTACAACTCGTGCATCGTTAGTTGGAAGAGCTTGTGCTTCCGCTCATTTAGATACATAATCAATGGCAACGAGAATGTAGAGATTATTATGAGATTTTGAAAATGGACCCATAAAGTCAATACCCCAAATGTCAAATACTTCACATACTTGAATGACATTTTGTGGCATTTCATCACGTTGACTTATTTTTCCGGCCCTTTGACAAGCATCACAGGATTTGCAAAGAAGGTGTGCGTCTTTGAAAATTGTAGGCCAATAATCCAGCGTCATAAACTTTTCTTGCTGTAAGTTGAGGCCCATAATGCCCTCCTGTTGGTCCTGTGTGACAATGGTTTAAGATTTGACTAGCTTCATCCCTGAATACACATCGGCGTATTATTCCATCGGGACAACTTTTAAACAAATGTGGATCTTCCCAGAAATAGTGTTTTATATCACTAAAGAATTTCATTCGTTTTTAGTACGATAACCCTTTTTCAAGGAATCCACATACTAAGTAGTTTACATGGTCTGCAAAACATGGAATTTCATTATAATCTATCTTCAAAAGATATTCATCGGGAAAGTTATCTTGTATGGCCGATTCGTTTAGAACTTCTAATTCGGGATTTTCAAGACGAGAAAGATGATCAGCTACGAGGTTTTCTGCTCCCTTTTTGTCTCGGATTTCAATATCGAACTCTTGTAAGAGTAAGATCCAACGGATTAATCGTGGTTTAGCATCTTGTTTCGAAAATAGGTATTTAAGAGCAGAATGGTCGGTATAGATCACCGTTTTAGCTAGAACGAGATATGAACGAAATTTGTTAAAAGCAAAGACAATAGCAAGGAGTTCTTTGTCAGTAGTTGTGTAATTTGTTTGTGCTCCTTGCAACGTCTTACTAGTGTAATAGGTAGGTTGAAACCGTTTTTCAATCTTTTGTCCTAAAACGGCTCTCATTGCAAAATCACATGCATCGCACATAAGTTCAAATGGTAGATTCCAATTTGGAGTTATCATGATCGGCGCATTAATGAGTTTTTCTTTAAGAATATTAAAAGATTTGATGCATTCATCCGAAAATATGAATGGAGTATCGTTTTCTAGGAGTTTATTCATAGGAGTGGCAATTTTAGAAAAATCTTTTATGAAACGTCGGTAAAAACCGGCATGCCCTAGAAAACTCCTAACTCCTCTAAAATTGGTGGGATGTGGAAGTTTAGCAATTACATTTACTTTAGCTCTATCCACTTCAATTCCTTTCTTTGAGATTTTATGACCGAGAACGATGCCTTCTTTAACCATGAAATGGCATTTCTTCCAATTAAGTACTAGATTTGATTGTTCGCATCTAATAAACATTCGTTCAAGATTAACTAGACATGTTTCAAAAGTATCACCGAAGACTGAAAAGTCATCCATGAAAACTTCCATGCATTCTTCTATCATGTCGTGAAAAATCTCCATCATGCACCTTTGAAAGGTTGCAGAGGCGTTACAAAGTCCAAATGGCATGCGTTTATAAGCAAAAGTACCATAAGGGCACGTGAATGTGGTTTTCTCTTGGTTCTCGGGTGCTATTGTGTAGTGACTCGAACTTTTCCAAGTTTATATATATTAATTGAGATTGATATTTACATGATTAAATGTTTCCAACATGTTAAGCAATCAAACTTGTTAAGACTTAATTAATTGAAATATGTTTCATATAGACAATTGACCACCCAAGTTGACCGGTGATTCACGAACGTTAAAACTTGTAAAAACTATATGATGACATATATATGGATATATATATAGTTAACATGATACTATGATAAGTAAACATATCAATAAGTATATTAACAATGAACTACATATGTAAAAACAAGACTACTAACTTAATAATTTTTAAACGAGACATATATGTAACGATTATCGTTTTAAAGACATTTAATGTATATATATCATATTAAGAGATATTCATACATGATAATATCATGATAATATAATAATTTAAAATCTCATTTGATATTATAAACATTGGGTTAACAACATTTAACAAGATCGTTAACCTAAAGGTTTCAAAACAACACTTACATGTAACGACTAACGATGACTTAACGACTCAGTTAAAATGTATATACATGTAGTGTTTTAATATGTATTTATACACTTTTGAAAGACTTCAATACACTTATCAAAATACTTCTACTTAACAAAAATGCTTACAATTACATCCTCGTTCAGTTTCATCAACAATTCTACTCGTATGCACCCGTATTCGTACTCGTACAATACACAGCTTTTAGATGTATGTACTATTGGTATATACACTCCAATGATTAGCTCTTAGCAGCCCATGTGAGTTACCTAACACATGTGGGAACCATCATTTGGCAACTAGCATGAAATATCTCATAAAATTACAAAAATATGAGTGATCATTCATGACTTATTTACATGAAAACAAAATTACATATCCTTTATATCTAATCCATACACCAACGACCAAAAACATCTAAAAACACTTTCATTCTTCAATTTTCTTCATCTAATTGATCTCTCTCAAGTTCTATCTTCAAGTTCTAAGTGTTCTTCATATATTCTACAAGTTCTAGTTACATAAAATCAAGAATACTTTCAAGTTTGCTAGCTCACTTCCAATCTTGTAAGGTGATCATCCAACCTCAAGAAATCTTTGTTTCTTACAGTAGGTTATCATTCTAATACAAGGTAATAATCATATTCAAACTTTGGTTCAATTTCTATAACTATAACAATCTTATTTCAAGTGATGATCTTACTTGAACTTGTTTTCGTGTCATGATTCTGCTTCAAGAACTTCGAGCCATCCAAGGATCCGTTGAAGCTAGATCCATTTTTCTCTTTTCCAGTAGGTTTATCCAAGGAACTTAAGTTAGTAATGATGTTCATAACATCATTCAATTCATATATATAAAGCTATCTTATTCGAAGGTTTAAACTTGTAATCACTAGAACATAGTTTAGTTAATTCTAAACTTGTTCGCAAACAAAAGTTAATCCTTCTAACTTGACTTTTAAAATCAACTAAACACATGTTCTATATCTATATGATATGCTAACTTAATGATTTAAAACCTGGAAACACGAAAAACACCGTAAAACCGGATTTACGCCGTCGTAGTAACACCGCGGGCTGTTTTGGGTTAGTTAATTAAAAACTATGATAAACTTTGATTTAAAAGTTTTTATTCTGATAAAATGATTTTTATTATGAACATGAAACTATATCTAAAAATTATGGTTAAACTCAAAGTGGAAGTATGTTTTCTAAAATGGTCATCTAGACGTCGTTCTTTCAACTGAAATGACTACCTTTACAAAAACAACTTGTAACTTATTTTTCCGACTATAAACCAATACTTTTTCTGTTTAGATTCATAAAATAGAGTTCAATATGAAACCATAGCAATTTGATTCACTCAAAACGGATTTAAAATGAAGAAGTTATGGATAAAACAAGATTGGACAATTTTTCTCATTTTAGCTACGTGAAAATTGGTAACAAATCTGTTCCAACCATAACTTAATCAACTTGTATTGTATATTATGTAATCTTGAGATACCATAGACACGTATACAATGTTTCGACCTATCATGTCGACACATCTATATATATTTCGGAACAACCATAGACACTCTATATGTGAATGTTGGAGTTAGCTATACAGGGTTGAGGTTGATTCCAAAATATATATAGTTTGAGTTGTGATCAATACTGAGATACGTATACACTGGGTCGTGGATTGATTCAAGATAATATTTATTGATTTATTTCTGTACATCTAACTGTGGACAACTAGTTGTAGGTTACTAACGAGGACAGCTGACTTAATAAACTTAAAACATCAAAATATATTAAAAGTGTTGTAAATATATTTTGAACATACTTTGATATATATGTATATATTGTTATAGGTTCGTGAATCAACCAGTGGCCAAGTCTTACTTCCCGATGAAGTAAAAATCTGTGAAAGTGAGTTATAGTCCCACTTTTAAAATCTAATATTTTTGGGATGAGAATACATGAAGGTTTTATAAATGATTTACAAAGTAGACACAAGTACGTGAAACTACATTCTATGGTTGAATTATCGAAATCGAATATGCCCCTTTTTATTAAGTCTGGTAATCTAAGAATTAGGGAACAGACACCCTAATTGACACGAATCCTAAAGATAGATCTATTGGGCCTAACAAACCCCATCCAAAGTACCGGATGCTTTAGTACTTCGAAATTTATATCATATCCGAAGGGTGTCCCGGAATGATGGGGACATTCTTATATATGCATCTTGTTAATGTCGGTTACCAGTTGTTCACCATATGAATGATTTTTATCTCTATGTATGGGATGTGTATTGAAATATGAAATCTTGTGGTCTATTATTATGATTTGATATAGATAGGTTAAACCTATAACTCACCAACATTTTTGTTGACGTTTTAAGCATGTTTATTCTCAGGTGATTATTAAGATCTTCCGCTGTCGCATACTTAAATAAGGACGAGATTTGGAGTCCATGCTTGTATGATATTGTGTAAAAACTGCATTCAAGAAACTTATTTTGTTGTAACATATTTGTATTGTAAACCATTATGTAATGGTCGTGTGTAAACAGGATATTTTAGATTATCATTATTTGATAATCTACGTAAAGCTTTTTAAACCTTTATTGATGAAATAAAGGTTATGTTTTGTTTTAAAATGAATACAGTCTTTGAAAAACGTCTCATATAAAGGTCAAAACCTCGCAACGAAATCAATTAATATGGAACGTTTTTAATCAATAAGAACGGGACATTTCAGTTGGTATCAGAGCATTGGTCTTAGAGAACTAGAATTTTGCATTAGTGTGTCTTATCGAGTTTGTTAGGATGCATTAGTGAGTCTGGACTTCGACCGTGTTTACTTGAAAAATGATTGCTTAACAAATTTTGTTGGAAACTATATATTTTTAACATGTGAATATTATGTGATATATTAATCTCTTAACGCGTTTGATATTATGTGATAGATGTCTACCTCTAGAACAAGTCCCATTGACTCACCTAATAATAATGAAGAGTCAAATGTAAATTGGAATGATTCGTGGACTGATTCACAAGTTCCCGAAGTGGAACCGGAAGAAGAGTCGGAACCGGAAGAAGAATCGGAACCGGATGAAGAAATAGAACCGGTGGGGGAAATAATAAAACGGTTAAGTAAAATAAAATCCTCAACCAACCGACCAAGGTTAATTATGGTCAATGGTGTTTCTGCCAAGGAAGCAAAATATTGGGAGGATTACCAATTCTCCGATGAATCGGATTCCGACGAGAATTCCGATGATGTTATAGAAATTACCCCAACTGAATTTAAAAAGGCAAAAGAAAATAATAAGGGAAAGGGCATAAAAATAGAGAAATCTAATTCCAACCCCGATGAACTTTATATGTATCGTCAACCCCCGAAGTCCTTAAGTTGTAACAATGACCCGGGAACCTCTAAACCACCAGGTTTTTCTAAACCAATGTGGAAAACGACGGCTCATATTAGGGGAACATCATATATCCCTAGAAACTTGGCAAAATGAACCAAAACCGAAGAAGAAAAACCAAGCGAGTCGGAATAAGATAGTTGTATTCGTGTGGTGTAATATATGTAATATAGTGTGCTAATGCTTTATGATATATGTAAAAATTGCTTGTATTAATAAGTATTTTTTTTTTATGAATCTAACTTTTGTCTATTTTACAGTATAAAAACACAAAATGGATAGACAACCCAATATTTTAAGAGACCTAACCGGAGACATGATTGATGAAATCTTGTCTAGAGTCGGTCAGAATTCTTCGGCACAACTATTTAAGGCGAGATCAGTTTGTAAGACATTCGAAGAACGTTCCAAGAATGCCTTGGTTTATAAAAGGCTTTCGTTCGAAAGATGGGGGATATCACATTGGGAAATCCATAAGTTACGATGTGTTTACTTTGACGCATATATTGCGGGGAACCCAAATGCTATTTTACGCAATGGGTTAAGAAATTATTTTGACTCAATATATCCGAATATTGGACTTCGTGATTTAGAAAAAGCGGCTAACATGCAATATAAAGAAGCATGTTATGCTTACGGATTAGTAATGTTCGCTTCTCACCAAAGTGAGAACAAGAACATCGGGCTACAACTATTAAACAAAACGTTCCCACAAGTGACGGAGTCTGTAATTGGGGTAAGAAATGAGGTTTTTAGATTGTTACGGGACTGTTGGACATTACGTAACCCTCGTCCCTTTGACGCCGTTACAACACGCTGTCTTATCAACGGCCATAACGGTTATGTTCCACAAGACCAAGGATAGGAAGTAATCCTAGTAAAACCAGAATGCATGACTTGTTTCTGGACGTATGAATTACGTGTCTTTATTGCCTTTGCTGAACGACTTGTGTACTAGCTAGAATTATCTTCACAACCATCTTGTATCAAATTTATTGTGTGCTATATTTCATGCTATATGTAAAATAAGCGGTATTGTAAGTTTGTAAACTATTGTGTAAAAGTTTGAACGCAAAATATTATTATAATCAGTTTTTCATATAGAATTGTAGTAGTTGAATTGTATATTAGCTACTAAGTATGAACTTAACGGGTAGGTACTACCCGAATTTGAACTTATAAAACGCTAATATGAAGAAAAAGCTTTTATAAATGAGTTCATATTATGCTACGAAATACTATTAACTACTCTTAATATTCTGTATGATTAACTTGTTCCATTTGACTATTTTGAAGGAAATGGCACCGACTACTCGACACACCGTGAATATGAATGAAGAGGAATTCCATACTTTTCTAGCTTCAAACATAGCCGCAGTACAGGCTGCGCTACATACCAACAATAACCTTGGATCTAGCAGTACATGAAATCGTGTAGGATGCACCTACAAAGAATTCACTGCCTGCAAACCTTTGGAATTTGATGGAACCGAAGGACCGATCGGATTGAAACGGTGGACCGAAAAGGTCGAATTGGTGTTTGCCATAAGTAAGTGTACTGAAGAGGACAAAGTGAAGTACGCTACGCATACCTTCACAGGTTCTGCATTAACATGGTGGAATACCTATCTAGAGCAAGTGGGACAAGACGATGCGTACGCACTACCGTGGTCAGCATTTAAGCACTTGATGAACGAGAAGTACCGTCCCAGAACCGAGGTCAATAAGCTCAAGACAAAACTTAGAGGGTTACGAACCCAAGGATTTGATATTACCACGTACGAAAGACGATTCACAGAATTGTGCCTATTGTGTCCGGGAGCATTCGAAGATGAGGAAGAGAAGATCGACGCGTTTGTGAAAGGATTACCGGAAAGAATCCAAGAAGATATAAGTTCACATTAGCCCGCCTCCATACAACAGGCATGTAGAATGGCTCACAAACTAGTGAACCAGATTGAAGAAAGAATTAAAGAACAGACTGCTGAAGAGGCCAATGTGAAGCAAGTCAAAAGAAAGTGGGAGGAAAACAGTGATAAGAATCACCAATACAACAACAACAGCAATTACAACAATAATCGCAACAATTATCCCAACAATCGCAACATCAATCGCAACTACAACAAACGGCCCAACAACAACAACAACAACAACAACAGCAACTACAACAATCATCCCAATAACAATAATAACCGCAACAACAACAACAATCAGAAGCAGCTATGCCAAAGGTGTGAAAAGTATCACTCGGGGTTCTGCACCAAATTTTGCAACAAGTGTAAAAGAAATGGTCATAGCGCGGCGAAGTGTGAGGTCTACGGACCAGGGGTTAATAGAACGAAAGGAACAAATGGTGTCGGAACGAGTAATGGCGGAGCAAGTAGTGTCGGAGCAAGTTATGCCAATGTATTTTGTTATAAATGTGGAAAACCGGGCCACATTATTAGAAATTGCCCGAACCAGGAGAACACGAATGGACAAGGCCGCGGAAGAGTTTTCAATATTAATGCGGCAGAGGCACAGGAAGACCCGGAGCTTGTTACGGGTACATTTCTTATTGACAATAAATCTGCTTACGTTTTATTTGATTCGGGTGCGGATAGAAGCTATATGAGTAGAGATTTTTGTGCTAAATTAAGTTGTCCATTGGCGCCTTTGGATAGTAAATTTTTACTCGAATTAGCAAATGGTAAATTAATTTCAGCAGATAATATATGTCGGAATCGAGAAATTAAACTGGTTAGCGAAACATTTAAGATTGATTTGATACCAGTAGAGTTAGGGAGTTTTGATGTGATAATCGGTATGGACTGGTTGAAAGAAGTGAAAGCAGAGATCGTTTGTTACAAAAATGCAATTCGCATTATATGAGAAAAATGAAAACCCTTAATGGTGTACGGAGAAAAGGGCAACACGAAGCTACATCTTATTAGTAATTTGAAGGCACAAAAACTAATAAGAAAAGGTTGCTATGCTGTTCTAGCACACGTCGAGAAAGTACAAACTGAAGAAAAGAGCATCAATGATGTTCCCATTGCAAAAGAATTTCCCGATGTATTTCCGAAAGAATTACCGGGATTACCCCCACATCGATCCGTTGAATTTCAAATAGATCTTGTACCAGGAGCTGCACCAATAGCTCGTGCTCCTTACAGACTCGCACCCAGCGAGATGAAAGAACTACAAAGCCAATTACAAGAACTTTTAGAGCGTGGTTTCATTCGACCAAGCACATCACCGTGGGGAGCTCATGTTTTGTTTGTCAAGAAGAAAGATGGTACATTCAGGTTGTGTATCAACTACCGAGAGTTGAACAAACTTACCATCAAGAACCGCTACCCACTACCGAGAATCGACGACTTATTTGATCAACTACAAGGCTCGTCTGTTTATTCAAAGATTGACTTACGTTCCGGGTATCATCAAATACGGGTGAAAGAAGATGATATTCCAAAGACTGCTTTCAGAACGCATTACGGTCATTACGAGTTTATGGTCATGCCGTTTGGTTTAACTAATGCACCAGCTGTGTTCATGGACCTTATGAACCGAGTGTGTGGACCATACCTTGACAAGTTTGTCATTGTTTTCATTGATGACATACTTATTTACTCAAAGAATGACCAAGAACACGGTGAACATTTGAGAAAGGTGTTAGAAGTATTGAGGAAGGAAGAATTGTACGCTAAGTTTTTAAAGTGTGCATTTTGGTTGGAAGAAGTTCAATTCTCGGTCACATACTAAACAAAGAAGGTATTAAGGTGGATCCGGCAAAGATAGAAACTGTTGAAAAGTGGGAAACCCCAAAAACTCCGAAACACATACGTCATTTTTTAGGACTAGCTGGTTACTACAGAAGGTTCATCCAAGACTTTTCCAGAATAGCAAAACCCTTGACTGCATTAACGCATAAAGGGAAGAAATTTGAATGGAATGATGAACAAGAGAAAGCGTTTCAGTTATTGAAGAAAAAGCTAACTACGGCACCTATATTGTCATTGCCTGAAGGGAATGATGATTTTGTGATTTATTGTGATGCATCAAAGCAAGGTCTCGGATGTGTATTAATGCAACGAACGAAGGTGATTGCTTATGCGTCTAGACAATTGAAGATTCACGAAAAAAATTATACGACGCATGATTTGAAATTAGGCGCGGTTGTTTTTGCATTAAAGACTTGGAGGCACTACTTATATGGGGTCAAAAGTATTATATATACCGACCACAAAAGTCTTCAACACATATTTAATCAGAAACAACTGAATATGAGGCAGCGTAGGTGGATTGAATTATTGAATGATTACGACTTTGAGATTCGTTACCACCCGGGGAAGGCAAATGTGGTAGCCGATGCCTTGAGCAGGAAGGACAGAGAACCCATTCGAGTAAAATCTATGAATATAATGATTCATAATAACCTTACTACTCAAATAAAGGAGGCGCAACAAGGAGTTTTAAAAGAGGGAAATTTAAAGGATGAAATACCCAAAGGATCGGAGATGCATCTTAATATTCGGGAAGACGGAACCCGGTATAGGGCTGAAAGGATTTGGGTACCAAAATTTGGAGATATGAGAGAAATGGTACTTAGAGAGGCTCATAAAACCAGATACTCAATACATCCTGGAACGGGGAAGATGTACAAGGATCTCAAGAAACATTTTTGGTGGCCGGGTATGAAAGCCGATGTTGCTAAATACGTAGGAGAATGTTTGACGTGTTCTAAGGTCAAAGCTGAGCATCAGAAACCATCAGGTCTACTTCAACAACCCAAAATCCCGGAATGGAAATGGGAAAACATTACCATGGATTTCATCACTAAATTGCCAAGGACTGCAAGTGGTTTTGATACTATTTGGGTAATAGTTGATCGTCTCACCAAATCAGCACACTTCCTGCCAATAAGAGAAGATGACAAGATGGAGAAGTTAGCACGACTGTATTTAAAGGAAGTCGTCTCCAGACATGGAATACCAATCTCTATTATCTCTGATAGGGATGGCAGATTTATTTCAAGATTCTGGCAGACATTACAGCAAGCATTAGGAACTCGTCTAGACATGAGTACTGCCTATCATCCACAAACTGATGGGCAGAGCGAAAGGATGATACAAACACTTGAAGACATGCTACGAGCATGTGTTATTGATTTCGGAAATAGTTGGGATCGACATCTACCGTTAGCAGAATTTTCCTACAACAACAGCTACCATTCAAGCATTGAGATGGCGCCGTTTAAAGCACTTTATGTTAGAAAGTGCAGGTCTTCGATTTGTTGGAGTGAAGTGGGGGATAGACAGATTACGGGTCCGGAGATTATACAAGAAACTACCGAGAAGATCATCCAAATTCAACAACGGTTGAAAACCGCCCAAAGTTGACAAAAGAGCTACGCTGACATTAAAAGAAAAGATATAGAATTTGAAATTGGAGAGATGGTCATGCTTAAAGTTGCACCTTGGAAAGGCGTTGTTCGATTTGGTAAACGAGGGAAATTAAATCCAAGGTATATTGGACCATTCAAGATTATTGATCGTGTCGGACCAGTAGCTTACCGACTTGAGTTACCTCAACAACACGCGGCTGTACATAACACTTTCCACGTCTCGAATTTGAAGAAATATTTTGCTAAAGAAGATCTCACTATTCCGTTAGATGAAATCCAAATCAACGAAAAACTTCAATTCATCGAAGAACTCGTCGAAATAATGGATCGTGAGGTTAAAAGACTTAAGCAAAACAAGATACCAATTGTTAAGGTTCGATGGAATGCTTGTAGAGGACCCGAGTTCACCTGGGAGCGTGAAGATCAGATGAAGAAGGAATACCCGCATCTATTTCCAGAAGATTCGTCAACACCTTCAACAGCTTAAAATTTCGGGACGAAATTTATTTAACGGGTAGGTACTGTAGTGACCCGAACTTTTCCATGTTTATATATATTAATTGAGATTGATATTTATATGATTAAATGTTTCCAACATGTTAAGCAATCAAACTTGTTAAGACTTGATTAATTGAAATATGTTTCATATAGACAATTGACCACCCAAGTTGACCGGTGATTCACGAACGTTAAAACTTGTAAAAACTATATGATGACATATATATGGATATATATATAGTTAACATGATACTATGATAAGTAAACATATCATTAAGTATATTAACAATGAACTACATATGTAAAAACAAGACTACTAACTTAATAATTTTTAAACGAGACATATATGTAACGATTATCGTTGTAAAGGCATTTAATGTATATATATCATATTAAGAGATATTCATACATGATAATATCATGATAATATAATAATTTAAAATCTCATTTGATATTATAAACATTGGGTTAACAACATTTAACAAGATCGTTAACCTAAAGGTTTCAAAACAACACTTACATGTAACGACTAACGATGACTTAACGACTCAGTTAAAATGTATATACATGTAGTGTTTTAATATGTATATATACACTTTTGAAAGACTTCAATACACTTATCAAAATACTTCTACTTAACAAAAATGCTTACAATTACATCCTCGTTCAGTTTCATCAACAATTCTACTCGTATGCACCCGTATTCGTACTCGTACAATACACAGCTTTTAGATGTATGTACTATTGGTATATACACTCCAATGATTAGCTCTTAGCAGACCATGTGAGTCACCTAACACATGTGGGAACCATCATTTGGCAACTAGCATGAAATATCTCATAAAATTACAAAAATATGAGTAATCATTCATGACTTATTTACATGAAAACAAAATTACATATCCTTTATATCTAATCCATACACCAACGACCAAAAACACCTACAAACACTTTCATTCTTCAATTTTCTTCATCTAATTGATCTCTCTAAAGTTCTATCTTCATGTTCTAAGTGTTCTTCATAAATTCCAAAAGTTCTAGTTTCATAAAATCAAGAATACTTTCAAGTTTGCTAGCTCACTTCCAATCTTGTAAGGTGATCATCCAACCTCAAGAAATCTTTGTTTCTTACAGTAGGTTATCATTCTAATACAAGGTAATAATCATATTCAAACTTTGGTTCAATTTCTATAACTATAACAATCTTATTTCAAGTGATGATCTTACTTGAACTTGTTTTCGTGTCATGATTCTGCTTCAAGAACTTCGAGCCATCCAAGGATCCGTTGAAGCTAGATCCATTTTTCTCTTTTCCAGTAGGTTTATCCAAGGAACTTAAGGTAGTAATGATGTTCATAACATCATTCGATTCATACATATAAAGCTATCTTATTCGAAGGTTTAAACTTGTAATCACTAGAACATAGTTTAGTTAATTCTAAACTTGTTCGCAAACAAAAGTTAATCCTTCTAACTTGACTTTTAAAATCAACTAAACACATGATCTATATCTATTTGATATGCTAACTTAATGATTTAAAACCTGGAAACACGAAAAACACCGTAAAACCGGATTTACGCCGTCGTAGTAACACCGCGGGCTGTTTTGGGTTAGTTAATTAAAAACTATGATAAACTTTGATTTAAAAGTTGTTATTCTGAGAAAATGATTTTTATTATGAACATGAAACTATATCCAAAAATTATGGTTAAACTCAAAGTGGAAGTATGTTTTCTAAAATGGTCATCTAGACGTCGTTCTTTCGACTGAAATGACTACCTTTACAAAAACGACTTGTAACTTATTTTTCCGACTATAAACCTATACTTTTTCTATTTAGATTCATAAAATATAGTTCAATATGAAACCATAGCAATTTGATTCACTCAAAACGGATTTAAAATGAAGAAGTTATGGGTAAAACAAGATTGGATAATTTTTCTCATTTTAGCTACGTGAAAATTGGTAACAAATCTATTCCAACCATAACTTAATCAACTTGTATTGTATATTATGTAATCTTGAGATACCATAGACACGTATACAATGTTTCGACCTATCATGTCGACACATCTATATATATTTTGGAACAACCATAGACACTCTATATGTGAATGTTGGAGTTAGCTATACAGGGTTGAGGTTGATTCCAAAATATATATAGTTTGAGTTGTGATCAATACTGAGATACGTATACACTGGGTCGTGGATTGATTCAAGATAATATTTATCGATTTATTTCTGTACATCTAACTGTGGACAACTAGTTGTAGGTTACTAACGAGGACAGCTGACTTAATAAACTTAAAACATCAAAATATATTAAAAGTGTTGTAAATATATTTTGAACATACTTTAATATATATGTATATATTGTTATAGGTTCGTGAATCAACCAGTGGCCAAGTCTTACTTCCCGACGGAGTAAAAATCTCTGAAAGTGAGTTATAGTCCCACTTTTAAAATCTAATATTTTTGGGATGAGAATACATGCAGGTTTTATAAATGATTTATAAAATAGACACAAGTACGTGAAACTACATTTTATGGTTGAATTATCAAAATCGAATATGCCCCTTTTTATTAAGTCTGGTAATCTAAGAATTAGGGAACAGACACCCTAATTGACGCGAATCCTAAAGATAGATCCATTGGGCCTAACAAACCCCATCCAAAGTACCGGATGCTTTAGTACTTCGAAATTTATATCATATCCGAAGGGTGTCCTGGAATGATGGGGACATTCTTATATATGCATCTTGTTAATGTCGGTTACCAGGTGTTCACCATATGAATGATTTTTATCTCTATGTATAGGATGTGTATTGAAATATGAAATCTTGTGGTCTATTATTATGATTTGATATATATAGGTTAAACCTATAACTCACCAATATTTTTGTTGACGTTTTAAGCATGTTTATTCTCAGGTGATTATTAAGATCTTCCGCTGTCGCATACTTAAATAAGGACGAGATTTGGAGTCCATGCCTGTATGATATTGTGTAAAAACTGCATTCAAGAAACTTATTTTGTTGTAACATATTTGTATTGTAAACCATTTTGTAATGGTCGTGTGTAAACAGGATATTTTAGATTATCATTATTTGATAATCTACGTAAAGCTTTTTAAACCTTTATTGATAAAATAAAGGCTATGGTTTGTTTTAAAATGAATGCAGTCTTTGAAAAACATCTCATATAGAGGTCAAAACCTCGCAACGAAATCAATTAATATGGAACGTTTTTAATCAATAAGAACGGGACATTTCATATTGGAATTTGAAAATATCCGGAAAAACTGTCAAGAAAACAATAGTAACTATTTCCGGCTAATCTTTCCAACATTTGATCAATGAAAGGTAAGGAAAATGATCTTTTCTGATGGTGTCATTTAATTTTCTATAATCAATACAAACACGCCATCCTGTTACATTCCTAGTAGGTATAAGCTCATTTTTTTCATTTGTGATGACAGTCATGCCACCCTTCTTAGGTACGCATTGAACTGGGCTTACCCATAGACTATCAGAGATTGGATAAACTAAACCTGCATCTAGCAGTTTAATAATTTCTTTCTTAACAACATCTTGCATATTAGGATTTAGTCTTCGTTGGCGTTACACATACGTTTTATGACCTTCTTCCATAAGGATTTTATGTGTGCAATACGAAGGACTTATGCCTTTAATGTCATGAATTTTCCATGCAATAGCTGGTTTATGAGCTTTTAGCACAGAAATAAGTTGAGATTTTTCATTTTCTGTAAGAGAAGACGATATTATTACAGGTAATTCAGATTCACCATGTAAATAAGCATATTCTAAATGGTTTGGAAGTGGCTTTAACTCTAATATCGGTGGTTCTTCTATCGATGATTTATATCGATATCTGTCTTCCTCTTTTAGCATTTGAATTTCTTCTGTTGTTGGTTCATATTCATTAGCCATAAGTGTAGCTGACATTTCAGCTTCATCAATTGGTTCAGTTCCTTCTCCTAAAGAACATTCTCCTGTTCCTTGTAATTCTGGAAATTCTTCTAACAATTCTGCATGTGAATCTATAGTTTGAATATAATAACATGTATCATCTGCAGATTGCGGTTGTTGCATGTCTCTTTCAATAGAAAAGGTAACACTCTCGTCCTCTATACTTAGGGTCAGTTTCTTACCATACACGTCTATTATTGCTTTAGCTGTGTTTAAGAATGGTCTTCCTAATATGAGAGGAACTCGAGAATCTTCTTCCATATCCAGAATAACAAAATCTACTGGAAATACTAAAGTACCAACTTTAACTAGTATGTTTTCCATTATCCCTCTAGGATATTTTACTGATCGATCTGCTAGTTGTATGCTTATTCGTGAATATGGCATTAGATTTATACTAGCACCTAAATCTGCCAATGCTTCTATTGAACTAAGACTACCCAGAAAACATGAAATTGTGAAACTTCCTGGATCAGATAATTTTTCTGGTAGTTTATTCAATAGCACTGCAGAACAATTAGCATTCATTGTAACAGCCGAGAGTTCTTCCATTTTCTTTCTATTTGTAATTAGATCTTTCAGGAATTTGGCATATCTTGGCATTCCTGAAATCACATCAATGAAAGGAAGATTGATATTTATCTGTTTAAACATATCCAAGAATTTGGATTGTCGGCTTCAAGTCTTTCTTTTCTCATTTTACTTGAGTAAGGAAGTGGTGGTTGGTATGGTTTAACATAAGGTTTAGCCTTAACTGTGTTATCTTCATTAACCTTTTCAACTACCGGTTTTGTTTCCTTCTCTTGATCAGGATGTGGTGCCTGTGTAGTAGAGTCATCAGAAATTACAGGTATTTCAGGTGGTTTAAGTGTAATACCACTTCTTGTGGTAATTGCTTTAGCTGTTTCATTTCGGGGGTTAGCATTTGTATCGCTAGGTAGACTTCCCGGTTTCTTTCACCTATCAACCTTACTAGGTTGCTTACTTCTTGTTCTAGATTTTGAATAGAAGCTTGTTGATTTCTAAATGCTTGAGCATTTTGTTCATTAGTTTGTTTCTGAGATGTGAAAAACTACGTTTGAGATTCAACTAGCTTCGACATCATGTCTTCTAAATTTGGCTTTTTATCATCGGTTTGTGGTTTATTTGGAAAAATGGGTCTTTGCTGGTTGTAAGTATTGTTAGATACTTGTTGATTGCTAGGGACTTATTGATTGTTGTATGGAACATTTCGGTTATAATTCTGATTTTGATTGTAGATTGGTCTTGGCAGTTGATAATTATTCTCATAATTATTTCCACGCCTTTGGTTCATGTATGAAACATTCTCTCTGTTCCATTGTTTGTTCAATACTGAGACAATATTTTGTCAAATGTGGTCCTCCACACTGCTCACAACTAATTCGTATTGAGTGAATATCTTTAGTCATCTTTTCCATTCGTCTCTCTACAGTATCTATCTTTGCGGAAATGGAATCAAAGTCATGGCTAGAATCGGCTCTAGCCGCTTTAGATGATCTAACGATGTCTTTTTCTTGATGCCACTCATGTGAGTGGGAAGCAGTGTTATCAATAATTTTGTAAGCTTCAGTTGCGGTTTTCTTCATAATGGAACCACCAGCTGCTATGTCGATGTCTTTTCGTGTAGTGATGTCGCATCCTTGGTAGAATATTTGTATTATTTGATAAGTGTCTAAATCATGTTGCGGACATCCTCTCAACAACTTTCCAAATCTTGTCCACGCCTCATATAGAGTTTCATTTGGCTTTTGTGTGAACGTAACAATTTCTCCTTGAAGTCTCACGGCTTTAGATGTCGGAAAGAATTGTTTAAGAAAATTTTCAACTAAAACATCCCATGTATCAATCGCCCCTTCAGGTAACGATTCTAACCAATCTTTGGCTTCTCCCTTTAAAGTCCAGGGAAATAACATGAGATAAATCTGTTCATCCTCAACTTCTTGGATTTTAAATAGAGTACAGATCCTATTAAAGGTTCGAAAATGTTCGTTTGGATCTTCCTTCAGCGCACCACTAAATTGGCATTGATTAGTTACCATGTGTAGGATTTGTCCTTTGATTCATAATCTGGCGCATTAATGTCTGGTTGAGTAATTGCGTGACCTTGGCCAGTGCGTTTAGCTCTCATTCGGTCTTCCATACTTAGAGGTTCCAAATTTTCCATGATTGAATTTGTTGAATCTGAATCACTAGGGGATTCTGACTTAATGGTTTCTTCCTCGACAATCTCTGGATGAGTGATTTGTGGTTCAGGATCTCTGAATTGTCCCTGAATATCCTCCGGATTCTCAATTGTGAGGTCGGGTTCAAAAAATGGATTATCGGAAATTTGAATTGGAGTACTTGGTCGACTAGATGACGATTCTAAAGAAAAATCAACGGCGATAATATTGGCTAGATGTCTTAATCGAGTTACAGGTGGTGAACGTTTTGCTCGGTGCATTCACTGAATATCCTATTAGTTATAAAAGATAAAAAAATTATATAAGTTATCAAATTAATATACTTTTCTGATTTTACCCACGTTTCGAATAGCCAATAGATGCAGCAGGTAGCCAGGATCCTTTAAATCAGAAGCCCACAACTTGCCACTAATAAATCCAACTATTACTACGAACCAGAAAATTTTGTATGTCTATCAATTTAACTGCTTAAAATAATTTTTCGTTTTGAAATTTTAGAGAAGAAATAGAAAATTCTATATCCTAAAAACTAGAGCGTCGAGAAATAAGAAAGAAAAAGAGTGCGTCGAAAAACGTCGAAAAATAAAAGGTCGAAAAATAAGTGTCGAAAAATAATAAAATGCAGCGTCGAAACTTAAAAGTCTAGAAACTAAAATTTAAAACTTACGTCTAAAAGTATTAAAGCTTAAAAGGAATTCTATATCCAAAATGGTAATAACTTAAAAAGTACTAAAATCTTAAATCGGCGTCGCAAAATTCTAAAGCACCTAAAACTTAGTCTAAAGAAAAAGCACTTAAGGGATTTTACGGAAAAGTCTTCAAATTCTAGAAATAAAAGTAAACTACGGCAAAATACTTGTCTTAAAACTAAGTACGAACGATAGCTATACAATTATGAATAAAAAGATACAAAATATAAAAATAAAACTTAAAGTTATAAAAATACAATTTTTATAAAAATATTATTTTTATATTAATTATTTTATAAAAGTATCAATTTTATATTTAATAAAACTAATTAGACTTAAAAATACTAATTAAAACTAAAAATTAAACTAATTAATATTTTAATTAAACCCTAAATGATTTAATTAATAATAATAAAAATTAAATTTAACCCTAAATCGTATTAAATGCTGTACTAGGTTTCAGTTGTCAGACATCTCCGCGAGTGCGGATTTTTTCTGCCCAGGATCTCCGCGAGTGCGGAGTATGTAGGTTCAGAAGAGATGCAGGCCAGAAATCGCAAGTTCAGTTTTAATTTTATTTTTTATTTTTTATGTTTGTATATTTTTAAAAAAAACTTATATATTTTTACAAAAATATCTTAAAAGCTTATATCTTTTTTATATAGTGTTTCGCTTCGGCTTTGTTGAGATTCCCTGGCAGCGGCGCCAAAAATACTTGATGTGTGCAGCAGCGTATACGAAATAGTTATATTTTTGCTACGAAATACTATTAAATACGAATAAATTTTACACAAGTTATTTATTTATTTATAGAATGGATATACCTAAACCTTGCTACAACACTTATAGGCAGTGTACCTAATCGTACAGTAGTATAGTTTTTAGTAAGTCCGGTTCGTCCACAGGGAACTAGCCAAGTTTAACGCTATATTTTTAAAAACTATATTTGTATAAATATAAATATATATATAATTAATATTATTATTATAAAAGGGGGTTTTACCGTTTAATGACCGGTTTATCGATTTTAAAACTTAAGTCACAATTAAAACCTAATGTAAAATATTAAATATAAATACAACTTAATTTAAAGCGTAAAGTAAATGACGATAAATAAAAATGCGATAATTTAAAGTGCAATAAATAAAATGACAGTAAATAAAAGTGCGATAATTAAAAGTACGATAATTAAAAGTGCGATAAGATATAAAATAAAGGAATTATGCTTATTTAAACTTTCGTAATCATGATGTTTGGCGTGTTGATTTTAATTTATTACCATGGGTTAATTGTCCTTTGTCCTGGATTATTCGATATGTCCATCTGGTTTTTGTCCATAACAGTCCATCAGTCATAAATATAAAGTGCGAGTGTCCTCGTCAAATTATCCTTATACCCGAAGTCAAATATTCCAACTAATTGGGGACTTAAACTGTAATAAGGTTTTAATACTTTATTATCAATTACACCAAGTGTCCTTGCTTGTAATCCACCCCTGTTTTAATGAGTCCATTGACTATTAATCCATTCCCGTGTCTGGTCAAATGTACGATTATTAGTATTTATAAATATCCCGCCCATCGTGTCCGATCGAGTGTATGTGGTTATTTATAATTATGTCCAATTGTAAATCTTTATATTAAATTAACGAACTATCATTCAATTAAACAAATATAAAGCCCATTAATAGCCCATAGTCCAATTTCCACAAGTGTCGTTCTTTTGTCCAAACCTCAAATATGGTACAAAGCCCAATAACCCCGTCTTTAATATTTAGCCCAACATCACGATTATTTCGGCTTAAATAAGCATAATAATAACTTAGCTACGAGACATTAATTTAAAAAGGTTGAACATAACTTACAATGATTAATAATAGCGTAGCTTTACACTGACAGAATTTTGACTTACAAACTTAAAACATTCGCCACTATAACCTTATTATTATTAAACTTAAATTAAAATTAAAATTATAAAATATAAATATAAATATATCGTAGATAGATAGATAGAAAAAGGTGTAAGGAATCGATCATAATGCGCAGCCTTTTATAGGCCCACGTTTCACTGTTGAGCTCCGCGAGTGCTGAGCTTTTCTTCATCACAGCTCCGCGAGTGCGGAGGTCTGGATTCCAGCTCATAGATTAAATCCAAAACGTGGGCTGCGTATAATTATATTATATAATAATATATATAATTAATTATATATTATATTATATTCTTGTACATAGTTAACTTGTAATTTTTGGTCCGTTGCGTCGCGCGCTGATAGTTGGTTCATGTCTCGGTTCCGGATTTTCGAACACTTTTTCGTACAATTTAATATCTTGTACTTTGTGTTTCACGGCTTGTACTCTTGTAATTTTTAGACGTTTCTCATCAATAATTTGAACCACTTGGATTGTACTTTGTACTTTTTAGCTTTTTGGTCATTTGCGTCTTCAATTCGTCGAATCTGTCTTTTGTCTTCACCTTTTATTATTTAAACGAATATAACTTGTAAATAGAACAATTACAACCAAAAGCTTGTCTTTCTTGAAGGATAATGCTATGAAATATGTGTTCGTTTTTAAGATTATCAGTTTATCTTTATGCTTATTCCAAATACTTGGATTTTTCTTGCTAAAAAATAAATCTGCTGCGCACCAAGCATATGATAAATTCTCTATGTATGATTGTGTATTGCATAACTTAATAAGACATACTGAAAAGTGTTTGATGTAATTCTTATGAAGATGCCTTGCACTTTTAACTTCCTCTGAATTAACAATATACAAAATATTGAAATTATACTTTGCAAATATCATGCCTTCAAATAATTTGCAGGACATTAGAGTCCATCATACGCTTTCCGTCATGAAATTAATGAGGAATAGTTATGAAGTATTTTTGAAGAGTGGTTATGAATTATTAACCTTTCTGCCATACGCCTTCCGTCATAAAGTTTACGAAGAAGAGTTGTAAAATACTTTTGCCTTCATATAGTATAGGAACTTCTTTCGTTTTGTGAAGTAAGTCTTTATAATATTTGTCATTACAAGTATCTAGTTTTTCATTTTGCCTCGGTGCATTCTAGTAAAACCTTAACGTTTTCTAGCCGATCCCTTGCGCCTTTTGCTGGCCGGCACAGGAGCATCTGCCATCGGAAGTATAAAAATACTCTTCTTCTGTGGGCAGGATATAAATGCAATGTTTTACATTTGTCACAGGCAGCACTTTGCATAAGAAAAATATAAAATTTTATTGATTGATAGTGCGCATTACATAAACAATTCATTATGAATTTAGGGGGATCAGGCCTAATTAGTACATTATGAAAGTTTAATGTATGCTGTTGTAAACATATGCATTGTAGTATAACTACAATGGTATACAATAAAATGATAGAATTTGTTCTTCATAAAATACTAAAATTTGTTCTTCATACGCCAAACGCCTAGCACTGTCCGACCTGAATAGTTGATTACGGTATAAAAAACTCTTGAACTTCATCATCTCTGAACAATCGATTATGCCTTCTCTGATTTTCTCTGTCCTCTGGCAAATTTTCAAATGTAGACCGTTCCCTAGTTGGGGCTACATACTGTGAATGTATGGCAGCCACTCCGTTAGGAGTTGGAAATCTGATCTCCGCATGAGCAGTGGATGTAATTGCTCCAAACTTTACCAATGTTGTCCTACCAAAAAGGACATTAAACCGAGAAGTGCCTTCCAAAATAGTGAAATCAATTGTTTTAGTTCTTAGCAATGGAAATGTTCCCATAACAACCTCTAAACGGATTCGCCCCATGGCGTTCACCGGTGTTCCTGTCAACCCTGAAACCCTCAAATTTGTCTGCCTAGCCCTATCCTGTATGTGCCTTGGGAAAGTTCTCAAACAATGCCAATAGATAATGTCAGCTTTGCTGCCTGTATCCGTGTAGATACGGTTGATGAACTTGTTTGCAATTTCTGATGATATGACCATTGGCTGGACGGATAAAGTCCAATTTTGAATTGGTTGGAAAATGATTGGAGCATATCTCCAGCTTTCAACATTGTTTTCTGATTGCCCACCATCTTCATAGCAACTATCATTGAACGACACCATTTTGATTACCAAGTTTGGAGTTGGTTCATGCTCCGTTATCCGCTCTCTATATTGGTTTCTGTTTGCTCTTCCGCCATGCTCTTCTCTTCTTCTATTCTCATCCCGATGTCCTCTTTGACCATCATTTTTCTGCCATGCAGATCTCTTTTTAGGATCGTTTCTTCTGTATTGCTTTCCTGGTAACAAGTGATTTAACTCCCCTACCTTAATCTTTGCAATGATTTCCCTCATCAAAGACTTGCAATTATCTGTGTCATGACCCCATGCCTTATGAAAGTCACACCATAGTTCACTTCTTGGGCCATCTCTTTCCTCCATAGGTGCTGGAGGATTGAAAGCAGATCGAATAGGTTCAGTGAAAAGAATCTCCTTAGGAGTTTTGGTTAACGCCATTATCAACGGATGTCTCTCTAAGGGCCTCCTGTTATGGTGAAAATCATTGGGATGATTGTTGCCTCTCCATCCGCCATTGGAATTGTCATTTCTCCTTTAGTTTCGATCAAAGTACCATCCTCTGTTGTGCGGTTTGGTGCTGTTGTTGTTACTATCAAACTCGCTTGGTCCTCGCTCGTCGGCTCGGGCATGCTTTTGTGCAACTTCCAATGCCTGGTGCAGAGTTTTTGGTAGGTCATACCTTAACGTATGAACAAGTGCACTAAATCTTCACTGATCCAAACAGAAAATAAAACCAGATACTAGTTGCGACTCTGGACAATCAGGTATTTTTTGCACTTCAAGCATGTATCTCTTCATGAAATTACTCAAGGATTCATTATGATGCATCGTTATTTCATGTGCATCAAGATGTGTCAAAGTGCAGCTACGAAGATTTTGATACTGCATAACAAACTTTGCACGAAGGTCCAAATAACTTGTTATACTTCTTGACGGTAAACTAGCAAACCATTCCCTTGCCATTTTCTGCAACACCATAGGAAACATGACAGGCTACTTCATCATCCCAATGCTGCAACCTCATTGCACCTTCAAACATGGTAAGAAAATCTTCAGGATCTGTAGTACCATCATATACTCCAATTACCGGTATGCCAAGATTTCTGGGTAACAGATAGTTAGCAATTCGATCAATGAAGCACTGAGTGGATTCTGCCATAGCTGGCGGCTTTGTAGCTTACTCTCCAGTAATTAGAGTGAAAAAATTATCTACAGCCATAGCGCGGATGGCGGGTTGCGCTAAGCGTTGCTTAAACTTTGCCGGAGCTGTCTGCTTAAGGATTCCGTTTAAAAGTGATGATGCTTTCTTCTTAGACATGAACTCCTCTTTCTCATCATTCTCTTCTTCGAAATCACTGCCAATATAGCTCAATTCATTATCATCTTCAGAATCATCAATAAGACTGCCCAACTTGTCAAGTATTCTGGATAACTTGTACTTTGATATAGACTGCTTCTTCATGATTTGCTTGTCTTTACCATCCGTCATCCGTCGAAAAGGTGTAAATGGTGCACATCGTCGTGGTTGCATTAATGGTCGCCTCTCTGGATTAGTAAAGAAATTTTGAAGCCTTTCTGCACTTTTGGTTATTGTTTCTTCGATTATTGGCCTTTTCCATGGATTAGTGGCCAAACATTTAAGCCTTTCTGCAGTTTCAATTACCGTTTCTTCAATTATCTCTTCCAGTGGCTGAACAGGTGCATCTTCTTCAGGCATTAGCGGGAATATTGCCAAGCTGTCAATTAATGGATTGTTAGATTTTTTGAGTACGCTTATGGATGGGGCTTCAGTTTTTTTTGTTCCTTTTCCGTTCCGCGTGTTCTTAACATTAGTAGATGGCACCATTGTTGATACCTATTTCCTTATGAGGTAAGGCTTAGTGTATCAGCACAGTACTAGAAGTATCTAGCTAAAAGTGGGGGAATGTTGCCGATTGATGTTTACCCTCGGGAAATAATCCCTGCAGACCCGGCTCACAGATATAGAAATCTGTGGGGTGGCTTAACCAATCTTTGTCCGCTGAGCGTTGAGCTACTAGCCGGATGACTTCTAGTGTGAGAGAATACTATGTGAGAAAGAAAGGTGAAATCTCTGGTCACAAGTTATCAGAGTGTCTGAATGTGTAAAATGACGTCCCAAGGGGTCTATTTATAGTGATAGATCCACTGGAATGCTCGGGGACACGTGTCAGATGATGCTGCATTCTGTTATTCGTGATCCAATATTTACGCTGGATGCGACGCTCTCCGGTCAGGGCTTAAGCGCTAGGCGGCCTTCTGGGCTTACGCATGACGGAAGCAGCCTGCACGGTAGAGAACGCTGGATGGACATTTTCACAAAACTGCTATTTCAAGTATTTATGTTGCTAATTTCATGCGATCATTATGCCTTTATGTGTGTATACGATAGGATACACCATTACATGCCGAGCTCATAAATACAACAACCATCACGCTAGATGTTCAACATACAACAACATACATAACACCTAGCTAGTTCACTATTCTCCAAGGCACTAACTAAAATCCGAACCGACCCGTAATCCTACAAGTCCCACAACAATTAAGCACACACAAAAAGTCTAAGTCTAGGCACCTATCTCAAGTCACCTAAATCCCTTAGACCATGCTCTGATACCACTTGTAACGACCTAACCCGTCATAATTCCGGCCCATAAAAATTTTTCTTTTTAACATAACAATATATACAACATTAGCTCATTTATGTTTCCGAAAACATCATCATTACAATATTAAGTTTAAACATCTTTAAAACATACAATACATGAATTAAGTTTACAAAACGGGAATACAACCTGGGACCCATTTGACGTATCCAAAAGATAGATCATGACCCGACTAGTTTACTTTACAACCAAAACCTAGCATAGTGATTGGGAATGCTACCCAATCCTAATCAAAGTCTAAAGCAATCCGTAAAGCACTAGTCCCCAAGCAAACCCAAGCCGCCACTTGCAACCTATAAAAAATATAAACAACGAGAGCGTAAGCTAATTTCTTAGTGAATGCAATACTTATACATATACATATATAGTTTACCTACACGCATCCACTTACAAATACCATGTAAACAATGCATAAAGGAGCTAGTATCACTAAACAAACAACTAGCAGCAAGATTAGTATATACATCACCACGAATATAAACTAAACATAACAAGGCATAAACATACTAACCATTCTCCCACTTTGGTACTACCGACTTGTAGTTGACCAATATCGCCGAGTCCAACTCGCAATGATGTCACCGACTTGTGAATCATCATAAGGTCTCACCGACTTTTGAATCACCTACCATGACATAAGGGGTCACCGACTTGTGAACCTCCATGAGGTGTCACCGACTTGTGAATCACCATAGGGTGTCACCGACTTGTGAATCACCAAGACATATGACTTACCGACTTGTGAACCTCCATGAGGTGTCGTCGACTTGTGAATCACCATAGGGTGTCACCGACTTGTGAATCACCTACAAAGACACTACTGACTCGTAGTTCTCATTACGCATACTATCAATAAGTCACCGGCTTGTGACATAACACCAATACTTACGATGTGTCACCGAAGACCCACATCGCATACGAGTAAATAAACTACATACATACATGTATAACTATTCCATTCACCTTAGCTCTTGATGAATGCAACTGTATACTCTTCAATAACAACACAATTAGGGTGGATTTACAAACCATCCCAAATTGACACTTAGTGCAAATTTGACCCAATTGCACTTTCAAGCACAACCAAAGCCCAAACTAACCAATAATCACTTAACCCGAGTGAAAATGGTCCTATAAAGCCAATTTAACCAAGCCACAAGTATTAATACTTGTCTTCCCCAATTTGACTCAAACCCTAATTTTGATCCATATCAAAATTAGTCTTCCAAATACACCTAAATAGGTTTCAACACTTCTAAAATCACTAAACCTAGTGATTAAACCCAATTACAAGTCTTAACCATGGTTAAATCATCAACCAATCCAAAATCCACCAACAAGGGTCAACAACACCAATTACTAGCTCCAAACTTCCATTAAAGAGCTAAATGGGTTTTCTTAACAACATGCAAGTTCAAAACCCTAAATTGAACAACAATCATAAACAATGAAATTCGAAGTTAGAACTTACCAACACTACCACAACGTTGTCGTGAACGAGGAGAACAACTTTAACTCATGCACTCTTGATCGAATCACTTTTCTTCTTCCCCAAAACCCCCAATCTCTCTCTAAAACCTTTTTTTCTCACTCTAGGTTTTCATATGTTTGGATGAGAAGAAAATGGAAGAAATGAAGTTCGGATAAGGTTTGGATCAGTTTTGGTGGCCAAAAATCCGTCTACATGTGAAAGTACGAAGCTACCCCTCGTTAAACCCCTTTAAAGAAATGCTGAATCATGTCTTGTGATAGTGCTCCAAATGAACATATATTTTGGCACAATATCCTTCCAATATGTAAAGCTTTTAGTTACAATTGTTCTATTTTTATGTAATATTCGTTTAAATAAATAAGTACGAAGACAAAAGAAGAAAATGACGATTTGAAGACGCAAATGACCAAAAAGCTCAAATGTACAAGATATAATTCAAGTGGTTCAATTTATTGATGAGAAACGTCTCAAAATTACAAGAGTATGAGCCGCGGAATGCAAAGTACAAGATATCTCCGCGTACGAAAGGACGTTCGAAAATCCGGAACCGGGACCAGAGTCAACTCTCAACGCGCGACGCAACGGAGCTAAAATTACAAATCAACTATGGACATGAATATAATATAATATATATAAAATTATATAAAATTATATATATATTATATATATATTATATATATTAAATAAATATGTTGACAAGCTAGGAGCCAAAAAGTATGTGACCAGGAAATGACGGCCATGCGATCGCATGGCCAGAAGGCACAAAACTCATGCTACCGCATGAGTTACTGTAGCAGGCCAAGTTCTATATTTAATCTCTCTCACTCTCAATATATATATATATTTATATTTATAATTTTAATTTTAATTTTAAGTTAATAATAATAAGGTTATTTTAAGAATGTTTTACGGGTTTTAAGTCGAAATTCTGTCCGTGCAACGCTATGCGATTAATCACCACTGTAAGCTACGTTCTTCCTTTTTAAATTAATGTCTCGTAACTAAGTTATTATTATGCTTATTTAAGCCAAAGTAATCGTGATGTTGGACTAAAAATTAAGATTGGGTTATTAAATTTTATACCATAATTAAGGTTTAGACAAAAGACCAACACTTGTGGACATTGGACTATTGACTATTAATAGATAGGGTGTATTGTATAATCGAATGACAACTCATTAGAACCTGTCGAACCTATCTTCAAATTAGTTAATCTAATAATTATTAAAATGATTATGTATGTCCTATTTAGTGACGTTTATACGACATCGTTTACAATCATTTAATTAATTATTCAGGTTGGGTAATTGATTATTCATTCTGATAAAGTGGGTAAATTAATATTCATATCTCATTAAAACAGGGGTGGATTACATACAAGGATAATTGGTGTAATTGTTAGCAAAGTATTAAAACCTTGAATTACGCGCAGTCGATAACCTGGTGTAATTATTAAACAAAGTATTAAAACCTTGTTACAGTTCGAATTCCCTAATTAGTTGGAATATTTGACTTCGGGAATAAGGTTAATTTGACGAGCATTTTATAATTATGACCGATGGACTATTATGGACAAAAACCAAATAAGTATCAAATAATCTAGGACAAAGGACAATTAACCCGGGTAACAATTAATCAAAACGTCAAACATCATGATTACGGAAGTTTAAATAAGCATAATACTTTTATTTCATATTTCATCGTACCTTTATTTACTGTCATTTTAATTACTGCAATTTACTTTATCGCGATTTAAATTCTGTCATTTAATTATCATCATTTATCTTTACGCTTAAAATATAAAATCGACAAACCGATCATTAAACGGTAAAACCCCCCCTTTTATAATAATATTACTATATATAATTATATATTTTTTATATAAATATAGTTGTTAAAAATATAGTACGTATCACTAGCTCCCTGTGCAACGAACCGGACTTACTAAAAACTACACTACTCTACGATTAGGTACACTGCCTATAAGTGTTGTAGCAAGGTTTAGGTATATCCCATCTATATAAATAAATATAACTTGTATCATATTTCGCCGTATTTCGTAGTAAACAATAATAGTATTTCGTACCCCTTCGCTTTAACATCAATTATTTGGCACCGCTGCCGGGGAAGCGAAAACGAAACGCTATATTTTTACGCTATATTCTAAAAAAATATATATATTAGTTTTTAAGCTATTTTTGTAAAAATATAATTTTATATAAGTTTTAAAATACAAAAATATAAAAAAAAGTATATTTATCTATTTAAGTGTTTAAAAAGTTTATATTTTTTTTATTTACCTAAAGTATAAAAGTATTTTTAAAAATATAATATAACCTATATATTAATTTTGTCAAAAAAAAGAGTAAAACGTAAAAGAAAAAAATAAAATAAAATAAAAACTGAACCTGTCGATCTGAACCTGCATGTGAACTGAACCTGACCCTCATGCGATCGCCTGAGGATTCAGTTACAAAGTCATGCGACCGCATGACCCTGTCTGACAGGTCTGAAACATAGTTCGTAAGAATTAGGGTTAAGGTTTAATAATTATTATTATTATTATTAATTAATGTTAATTAGGGTTTTGATTTAATAATATTTAGTTTTAGTTTTATTATTTAGTTTGTAATTTTAAGTTTAAGTATTATTATTAATTATATAGTTTAATACTTTTATAAAATATAATATAAAAATAATATTTTTATAAAATATGTATTTTTATCATTTTAGTTATAATTTGTACTTTTAATCGTTTAATTCGTAATTTGTATATTTATCGTTCGTAATTAGTTTTAAACTTAGTTTTTGCCGTAGTTACTTTGTATCTCTAGATTTTTAGGCTTTGCCGTAAAATCCCTTAAGTGCTTTTTCTTTAGACTAAGATTTAGGTGCTTTAGAATTTTGCGATGCCGTTTATATATTTTAATGCCTTTTAAGTTATTGCCATTTTGGATATAGAATTCCTTTTAAGCTTTAATACCTTTAGGCGCAACTTTTTAGATTTAATTTTTAGACTTTTAAGTTTCGACGTTTTTCTTTCTTATTTTTATTTTTCGACCTTTTATTTTTCGACGTTTTTTGACGCACTCTTTTTCTTTCTTATTTCTCGACGCTCTAGTTCTTTAGGACATAGAATTTTCTTTATTTTCTTCAAAATTTCAACGAAAATTATTTTAAGCGGTTAAATTGATAGACATCCAAAATTTTCTGGTTCGTAGTAATAGTAGGATTTGTCAGTGGCGAGTTGTGGGCTTCCGATTTAAAGGGTCCTGGCTACCTGCTGCATCTATTGGCTATTCGAAACGTGGGCAAAATCAGAAAAGTCTATTAATTTGATAACTTATATAATATTTATCTTTTATAACTAATAGGATATTCAGTGAATGCACCGAGAAAACGTTCACCACCTTTCATACGTTCACCACCTGTAACTCGATCAAGACATCTAGCCAATATTGTCACCGTTGATATTTCTTTAGAATCGTCATCAAGTCGACCAAGTACTCAAATTCAAATTTTCGATAATCCATTTTTTGAACCCGACCTCACAATTGAGAATCCGGAGAATATTCAAGGACAATTCAGAGATCCTGAACCACTAATCATTCCTCCGAAACCACAAATTACTCATCCAAAGATTTTCAAGGAAGAAACCATTAAATCAAAATCCTCTAGTGATTCAGATTCAACAAATTCAATTATGGAAGTAACAGAACCTCTAAGTATGGAAGACCGAATGAGAGCCACACGCACGGGCCAAGGACACGCCATTATTAAGCCAGACGTTAATGCGCCAGATTATGAAATCAAAGGACAAATCCTACACATGGTAACTAATCAATGCCAATATAGTGGTACGCCAAAAGAAGATCCAAACGAACATCTTCGAACCTTTAATAGGATCTGTACTTTATTCAAAATCAGAGAAGTTGAGGATGAACAGATCTATCTCATGTTGTTTCCCTGGACTTTAAAGGGAGAAGCCAAAGATTGGTTAGAATCGTTACCTGAAGGGGCGATTGATACATGGGATGTTTTAGTTGAAAATTTTCTTAAAAAATTCTTTCCGGCAACTAAAGCCGTGAGACTTCAAGGAGAAATTATTACATTCACGCAAAAGCCAAATGAAACTCTATATGAGGCGTGGACAAGATTTGGAAAGTTGTTGAGAGGATGTCCGCAACATGGTTTAGATACTTATCAAATAGTACAAATATTCTACCAAGGTGTCGACGTCGCTACACAAAAAGACATCGATATAGCAGCTGGTGGTTCCACTATGAAGAAAAACCGCAACTGAAGCTTACAAAATCATTGATAACACAACCTCCCACTCACATGAGTGGCATCAAGAAAATGATATTTTTCGTTCATCTAAAGCGGCTAGAGCCAATTCTAGCCATGACTTTGATTCCGTTTCCGCAAAAATAGATGCTTTCGAGAGACGAATGGAAAAGATGACTAAAGATATTCACGCAATACGAATCAGTTGTGAGCAATGCGGTGGACCACACTTAACAAAAGATTGTCACATCGAATAAACGATGGAACAACGAGAGAATGTTTCCTACATGAACCAAAGGCCGGGAAATAATTATCAGAATAATTATCAACCGCCAAGGCTAAACTTCAATTGAAATCAAAACATTCTTTACAATCCAAATGGGCCAAACAATAACTCGTACAACCAACAAGGTCCAAATAACCAACCAACTCAAAACAACACTTTCAATCAACAAAGACCTGGTTTGTATAAACCACCACAACAAACCGAAGAGAAAAAGCCAAATCTGGAAGAAATGATGGCAAAGCTAATGGAATCTCAAACACAATTTATTACATCTCAAACCCAAACAAATGAGAGGTTTGATCAGTCATTAAGAACTCAACAAGCTTCCATTTTGAATCTAGAAAAACACGTAGGTACTCTTGCTAGCATGATGAGTGAGAGGGAACAAGGAAAGCTACCGAGTAATACTGAAGTAAATCATCGGAATGAAAATGTTAACATGGTGTCAACAAATTTGGAAAAATCAGCACCAGAAGATGGGAAGGTTTTAGACGTGAGTAACAATGAAGAAGTTACAACACCACCACCACCCGAGTATGTAAAGACAGTGGTGGCACCATACAGACCACCCATCCTGTTTCCAAGAAAAGGAGTTGAGTATGAGAAAGTAATAGGTAATAAAGTTTGTGATACCTCTGGAAAGAAGAAGAAGAATAAGAAAGTGCAAAAAATAAAGACCGTAAAAGTAAACCCGGTGAAGACAGTTCCACCAAAACTTCCACCCAAGTTGGGTGATCTGGGTGAATTTATTGTTCCTTGTCTACTTAGTGATTGTGTCATGTATTATGCACTAGTGGATTTAGGTGCAAGTGTAAGTGTTATGCCTCTTTCATTATATAAGAGATTAGGAGTAGGTGAGTTAAGTCCAATGAAAATGAGTGTCCGACTCTTTGATCAAACCATGTTAGGACCCCGAAATTGTATAGTGTTAATGTGAATTAAGCTTAAATGAAGGTTCCTTAGAAGAGGGCTATATAAGGAACCTAAGTAGTCCTAATTAGATAGTCATTGTATTGTAACTGAGTTCTAGAAGCTGTGGAATGTAATTTTACCGATTCTCTCTCATACCGAGTCTTCTTCCTACATACCGAATCTCACTCTATCTTATCATTTCTTTCAATCTCATCATGATCTGACCTATCATTTGGTATCAGAGCTTCCAGGAAGTGATTCTACATCACTATATCGATCCAGAGATTGTAGATTACAGAATCTGAATACTCTCGGTAAAATGAATCAGATTTGGTATTATCGAATTTGATAATCTGACGTTCAGATTCTTGTGATAAGTTCAGCGAAGGTGTATTAGGTCTATTAGAAAGAGTTTCGATCATCATTACAGCTTTTTAACTTCAATTATGGAGAATCAAGTTGATTTTTAGAGTTTGTGGCTAAAACTCTCGGTATTGCTTAATTCAAGCTTGATTTTGGATTTTTGTGAAGATTTAAAGATTCAGTTGTGTTCGTGAGGTGTTAAATCACATTTCTGTCGGTTTAATTTCTTCAATTCTTCAAGTTTTGAAGATTTGATCAACATTCGGTATCATAACCGTCATACCGAGTCTGCTTCATTACTGAAAATTCATCATAAGTGTTGCAGATTATGGTGTGTTTGTGATTCTATCACATTCGGTTTGATTATACGCAGCTAATTGGTGTGGTTTGAGAAAGGATTCTGTTATATTTCTATGTTTTAGACTTAGACTCGGTATTATCAACTGCTACAGTTGACATTCGGTATCCTGAATCTTCAGTATCATTGATATTCTGTTTGTTACTAACTTGTTTTCTTGTGCAGCAAGGTTACCGAATCTAATTCAAGGGAATTGGATTGAGTTTACACATAATATTTTACAGAATTTGACTACCGAGTCATTTACCGAATCAGAATCTCGGTTTCACTTAATTCTTTGGTTTTAATTATTCTGAGGCTTCAAGTTATGTGGTTACCGAATCCATACCGAATTTGGGTGTGTTACTTGTGATTCTTATCAGTTTCTGATACAGAATCTGGATTACCGAATTGTTACCGAATCTGCTACAGTACCGAACCACTTACCGAATCTGCTACTGTACCGAATCTTTACCGAATCTGACATTCTTGTTAGATTTTATACTGAACCCTGATCATAGATTGTGTTTAATACCGAATCTATACCGAATCTACCTCAATTTAAGATGTCTACTCAGGACACTCTTATCATTGGATCAGATTCCCGACCTCCAGTGTTGTTTGATGGCAAGTACACTCAGTGGCTTCATCGTATCACTCAGTACATAGACTATAAGGGTGAGAAAGCTAAACATATATGGGCTTCTCTGAGAGATGGTCCAGTTGTTGATTTTCATCCAGATACTGGTATGCCAATTCCAGTCTATGAACTTTCTGGTGATAAACGTGAAAGAGCTCAGGGTGACATAGAGGCTAAGAATATTGTCATGCAAGCTATCCCATATGAGCTATTTGAAAATGTTGATAGCAACACTACTGCAGAAGATATATGGGATGAGATCAAACGACAACAAGAAGGTTATGACATGTCAGACGTTACTAAATTGAATAAGGCTCTGGGATTGTATGAAGATTTCAAGCAGGAACCAGAAGAACTACTCAAGGACACCTACCATCATTTCAATGGTGTTCTCAATGAGTTGAAAAGGTGTAAGATTGTAAAAGTAATGCTGAAGTCAACATGAAATTCCTCAAAAAGCTCAATGCTGATTGGCTTCCTTATGGAACCATTGTTCGATCAACTAAAGAGATTGACAAGTTGACTATTCATGAGCTTGTTGGAGTTCTTATGCATTACCAACCTAAGGTGTCTAAACTTCAAGAAGGAAGGAAAGAGTCTTCTTCGGGCGATCCTCTTGCTCTAATTGCCAAAAAGAAGAGCTATATATATATATATATATATATATATATATATATATATATATATATATATATATATATATATATATATATATATATATATATATATATATATATATATATATATATATAAATCATTTTCCAAAAGCTTGTCCAAGAAAGTGCTTGTTGAAGAATCAACTGATTCTGAAGAGTTGAATCTTTCTGATGTTGATGATTCTCACCTTGAATTAGTCAAGATGGCAGCCATGTTCACAAACGCCTTGAACAAACACAAGTTTAAAGGCAAATCAAGCAATCAACGCAAACACTCATCATCTTCCTTGTACTACAAGAAAGCTGATCAATCCAAACAACAACGTGCTGATGTTTCCAAGAAGGAAGATTCAATCTGTTTCAATTGTGGCAAAGCTGGTCATTACTCTCGTGAGTCCAAGATGCCTAAGAAGAAGGATGCAGCTTACTACAAGAAGAAAATGTTGATGGCTAAGATTGTGGAAACTAGGGGAAAGCTGAAACCGGTTGATGATACTTGGTTTAACTGGACTGATGATTCAGACTCAGAGGTGGAACATGCAAATGTTTGCAAGGTGACTAAGCTCATCAAGGCTAAGGAAGCATTGGAGAATTCTGACTCAACATCTGACGATGATGAGGTACAATCAACTGAAATCTCACTTGATTTTATAAAAATGCAAAATGACTTGATGAAGAATCTGGTCTCAATGTCAAAAGAAGTCAAAGGCTTAAAATCTGAAAACAAGATTTTAAAAGATAAAATCAAATTAAATGAGACCAGACCTTCCTCATCCAAATTGCAAACGGATGTGCAACGATTGACTCTCCAACTCAACTCTACAAAAACTGAGTTGGAAGATCTTATGAAGACAATTCATCCGATTAAAGTCGAACGAACTGATTATCGTTTAAAATCTGAACGACTTACAGAAAAAGTTCAATTCTTAGAAAAAGATCTTTCTGATTTCAAAAACCAACATGAACCCACACTTTCAAAGCTAAACAAGAAAATTATTCATTTGGAAAATGCCATAATTGAAAAAGACACTGAAATTTCTTCGTTGTCAAAAGAGTCTGTTCTAATGAAAGCTCAACTTGCTCGATATGAGGAAAAACTCTATCGTACAGAGCAATCTAAAGCTATCATTGATTTAGAACTTTCAAAACAAACAATTTTCATGAACAGACCAAAAACGATTCATGGTGAAAAGTGGGGGTTGGGTTTTGAAGATCCTAATATCTTAGATGGAGCTTCCAAAAAGATTCCAGGATTATATCATTCTGATTACTTTCAAGCTGGTTTACCACCGCATTTTGTGCATTCTTCTGATGCTGATTTTGATGATATTATTGTTAATCGCAAATCTAAAAAATACCATCAAATTAGCTTAATGTATGAGAAAATTAATGCAAAAATGGGTAAATCAAATCCTGATTTCTTGAAGGAACTTATTGCAACTGAAAAGAATGTGCAATGTGCTAATTATGTGCCGACACGTAGATTGGTTTACATTCCTACACTCATGCTAGAGAAATACATTTTAATGCTTGAGAATGAAGTATTTAACAAACCTAGTTCTAGCATTGTTAACATAGATGAGGTGTTTGATGAATCAACTTTTAATGTGAAACCAATTCTACCTGCTTTACCTGCATGTTCTGATAATGTTTTCCGTGAAGACCTAGCATATGAACTAACTGTTTTCTTTGAGACAGAATCTCTAGGTCAAAATTATTTAGATGAAAAAATAGAACCTCATAATGAACCAATCATTGAACCTTTGATAGATTTTGAAAGTCAACTTGATCCTTTGCACGATTATTATTTGCATTTACCTGCTGTACGTAATTTGAATCGTATAGTAGCTCAACTAGAAAAGGAGAATATTGACTTGCAACTTAAGTGCCAATCATTAGAACAAATGCTTGCTTTGTGTGATAAATTGCCTTCACTACCTAAGAAAGAATGTACTTATGCTTTTAAGGAGGGTGAAGTGATAGTTTCTGCTGAAGAATTATGTCTTGAGGTTAAAAACTTAAAACAAAAGATAATTCAACTGAAACAGGCTAACACACTTAAGCAATCGTCTAATGTTGAAACCAATGTGCTTGAATGTATTGGTGGGATTACTAAGAAGGAGAAGGGAAGAACGACATCTAAGGATGTAAAACCCATTACTATTCTTAAAAATCCTCTACGTTCTTAATTTGGCAATCGTGGTTCAAAAGTTGTTTCTACAACTCAATTTGTTGTCAAAAAGGTTCATTCTCCCGATAGTTCTGTGTCAACTGAAAAGATTCCTATGATTCCAATGACAAAAACTTCAAAAACGAGTCTTCTAACGACATCAGTTAAGTCCACACAACACACAAGTCCTAAACCTGATTTAAGTGAGTATGATGCAAAAGAACGTAAAATCAAATTGGAAATTTTGTAAAATCAATCATCTCATGTGTCAACTGAAAAGTTTGGACGTCTAACTAACAAAGGTGTTTTTCGTGTCACAGGTCATAATCCAAACTTGAATTACAAATCTGTATGGCTTCCTAAGTCCACAACTAAGAAAGTAGCAACCAAACCAACGCAATCTGCTAGTCGGCCTAGGAAATCATCTCATGTTTTTCAATTTTCGTCTGTGAACAAAACATCTACTTGGAATAAGTTGTGTGTTAAGACTTCTGATAATGATCTACAACTTGATATTGCGTATGATGCTTCATGTAATGTGGTTTTAAATGATGCTTTATTGTCTAAACTGCATGATGCTTTACGTGATTATCTTGTCGTTGATCCAAAGTTTATTGTTGGTACTAACCGTAGAGGACCCAAGAAACTTTGGGTACCTAAACTCTAGGAAATTCACATTTACTGGGTTTCGACGTCTGTGTTTGGTATATCGATTCCGGTTGTTCTCGACACATGACGGGCGATAAATCCGTGCTTGTCAACTTCATTGAAAAATTCCTAGGAATGGTTACTTTTGGAAATGATGAAATTGCAGCGATAACGGGTTACGGAGATTATGTGCAAAATGGCATAACAATCAAACGGGTTTCATATGTTGAAGGTTTGGGGTGCAGTTTATTTAGTGTGAGTCAATTTTGCGATGGAGATATTAAAGTTCTGTTTGAACGTCGACAATGCTCGGTGCAATCCACCGAAGGAAATGATCTTCTTGTTGGTAAACGTTGTGCTTCACTATACACTATTGACCTCCATGATGCACCTTCTCATGCAACCATGTGTTTGGCTACTTGTTCTACCAAAGAAAATTCATGGTTATGGCATCATTGGATGTCACACCTGAATTACAAGGGTATCAATCGACTAGTCTCTAAAGACTTAGTTGATGGTATTCCAACCTTTCACTACGATAAGCATCATGTGTGTCCATCATGTGCGATGGGTAAACTGAAACGGACTAATCATCCGCTTAAGCAAAACCCCAGTACTTCATCGTCTTTGCAATTATTGCATATGGACTTATGTGGACCCATGCATATTTCTAGCCTCGGTAGCAAGAAACATGTGCTTGTCATTGTCGATGACTATACCCGGTTTACATGGATTTTTCTTATGCGAACTAAGTCAGAAACCCCCGCCATTATCATTGAGTTCATTAAAAAGACTCAGCGCTCTTTTAACAAACATGTTAAGAGCATTAGAACTGATAATGGGACGGAATTTAAGAATGCCCTGCTTGATAGTTATTTGAAAGACCAAGGCATTGAACATCAGTTCTCTGCTTCTCGGACCCCCCCAACAGAATGGAGTAGTCAAACGACGTAATCGTACGTTGTGCGAAGCAGCTCGAACGATGCTTGCTTACTCCAAATTACCTCCAAAAATGTGGGGGGAGGCCATTTCAACTGTATGCTATACCCAAAATCGTTGTATTGTTAATAAACGTTTTGATAAAACTCCATATGAGTTATTATATGGTAGACACCTGAATGTCAAATATTTTCGTGTCTTTGATTGTATATGCTATGTGCTTAACGATTTTGACAGCCTCGGAAAGTTTGATCCAAATGGCGATCAAGCCATATTTCTCAGTTATTCTTCGAACAAAGTTGCTTATCGGGTTTCACAAACGGACAAAATCGATTAAAGAGAGCATAAATGTCAAGTTCGATGAATTTTCGGGAATGGCTTTTGAACAACTCAGTTCAAAACCCGATCTTAACCTGGCTACTTCTTCTTCCGCGCAAAACTCAATTTTCTCGACGAAGGATGTTCCTACGGTTACATCAGAGGAAATGGATATCTTGTTTGATAGTCTTTATGCTCCTCAACGAAATGCAAATGTTCAAGCCGTACCGGTTACACCGTCACAGTCAACTACTGTAGAGACTCAACAAAGTCTTTTTGATGAAGATACAACACCAACTGATTCACCTGTTGCTTCTTCATCTTCCCTACCACCTCCTATTACTGATAATCTTGAACCAATTCAAGATTCATCAGTTGATACAACTCCAACTGTTTCTCCAGATACTCAATTGAATCCATTAGATAATGTTACATCAGATCAAGCGGATCAAGGCTCAACGTCAACAACGGTTGATGTTTCAATGGATACCACTGATATACAACCTCTTCCACACAACCGATGGACTAAAATTCATCTAATAGATCTTATTATTGGTGATGCATCTGCTCCAGTCTCAACTCGAAGGGCTACTTGGAATATGTGTCTATACACTGCCTTTCTTAGTGAGATTGAACCAACAACAGTTGCTCAAGCTTTACTAGATCCGAACTGGGTGGTTGCAATGCAATAAGAGATCAATCAATTTGAACGGTTGAAAGTATGACGATTAGTTCCAAGACCAACGGGCCAACGACCAATAGGGGTTAAGTGGATTTTTAAGAACAAGAAGGATTCTGATGGAATTGTGGTTCGGAATAAGGCACGTCTTGTGGCCAAGGGATATCGACAACAAGAGGGTATTGATTATGATGAAATGTTTGCTCCGGTTGCTAGGATTGAGGCTATTCGTCTTTTCCTTGCCTTTGCTTCTTTTATGAAGTTTACGGTGTTTCAAATGGACGTCAAAACTGCTGTTTTGAACGGTCATCTTCAAGAGGAAGTCTATGTCAATCAACCAGAAGGCTTTGTCGATCCCATTCATCCAAATCACTTATACTACTGGGAAAAGGCTTTGTATGGTCTGAAGCAAGCACCGCGTGCATGGTACGAGACCTTAACAAAGTATTTGCTGGACAATGGCTTCTCTCGTGGAACAATTGATACAATGCTATTCATCCGTAAAAACCACGGTCACATTCTCTTGGTACAAATTTACGTTGATGACATTATTTTTGGTTCCACGTCCCCGGCCTTATGCAGAGAATTTGGTGACCTTATGGCCAACAAATTCGAAATGAGCATGCTTGACCAGTTAAATTTCTTTTTGGGGTTACAAGTAAAACAATTACCAAACGATATTTTTCTCAGTCAAACAAAGTATATCAATGATATGCTAAAACATTTTAAAATGACTGCTTTAAAACCAATGACAACCCCAATGAGGATTTTACTGGATGCTGATACTAATGGGGAACCCTTTGATATTACACTTTATCGAAGCATGGTTGGTTCTTTAATGTATCTGACTGCAAGTCGACCTGACATTACACTTGTTGTAACTGTCTGTGCCCGCTTTCAGTCAAACCCTAAGAAATCTCATTCCAAAGCGGTTGTTAGGATTTTTCAGTACCTTAAAGGTACACCTAACCTTGGGATCTGGTATCCTCATGGATCCGATTTCAATCTCACTACTTACACTGATGCGGATCATGGCGGTTGCCATGTTGATAGAAAAAGCACATCTGGATCAATTTAGATGTTGGGGAATAGGCTAGTTGGTTGGTCATCCAAAAAGCAGAACTGTGTGTCTTTATCAACAGCTGAGTCTGAGTACATTGCTGCAGCTCATTGTTGTTCAAAAGTTTTGTGGATGCAAATTTAACTTTCAGACTATGGCTTTAAGTTTTCTAAGACCCCGATTTACTGTGATTCACAAAGTGCTATTGCAATAACAAGCAACCCAGTCCAGCAATCTAAGACTAAACACATAGATATTCGCTATCATTTCATTAAAGACCATGTAGAGAAAGGGGATGTAGAGTTATACTTTGTGCCTACCAAAGTGCAATTAGCTGACATGTTCACTAAGCCCTTAGATGAACTTAGGCTAAAGTTCTTGATCAAAGAGATTGACATGGTATAGTATAGTGCTTGATATTCCTTAGATCTGTTGGGACTTATTCTTGGGATCTTGTGTTTAGGGGGAGTAGATACTTTCTAGGGGGAGCAACTACTTTCATATGCTTTGGATATCATCTTTTAAGGGGGAGCCTTTCGATTTATGATAACTTCCTGGATATAATTACTCAATGGTTACGTAAGGGGGAGGTAAGTCATTGATATCATATTTCAAGGGGGAGTTAATTCATTTTCTTGGGAATTTTATCAAAATGCTGATTTACATTCTTGTATATCACATTTTGAGGGGAGAAAAGGGGAGAAAATGAGAAAATTACTAAAAAATATTGTTTTTCAAAAGTGAATTCATAAATTCTTTGTTTTATATCTGAAATAATTCACTAAGGCTTGTATACATCTCAGTATGCAACCCGTTTTAACAATTGGTATCACTGAAAATTTGTACTTTGTTCACAAATTCAAAGTTCTTTTAAGTACAAATCTTATTTTAAAAAATTCATAAAAATTGGAAAAGATAAAATCCAAAAATATTTGATTTTTAGTGAATAAATGCTATTTTAAGCATTATACCGAATCTGACATCCAACAGTACAGATTCGATAAGTTCAAAGTTTTCAAAAATTGTCTCAGAATTGTTTACCATGAAAAGATTGAAATGAATTTTAATAGGAAAAATCAATTTGTCAAGATTTTGAAGTTAAATTGATAAAGTTTTGAAAAGTGGACTGTATTCGGTAAAATAGGCCCATTCGGTAAAGCCCATTCGGTATTTTATCTTCGGTATCTATAAAAGGAGGGTCAAAGTAAAACTAACTCTCTTACTGTGCTTAATTACCTACCGAGTCTAATTGAACATACCGAATCTGCCTAATCTACCGAATCCGTTCTTCTGTTTCTTCAAATCTTTGGTATAATTTTATTTTAATCATTGCTTTAGATACATACGTGTAGATCTGAGATAATTAAATGTTTTTTCAACCAGAAAAGATCAAAATAACTGGATTGTGACTCTCAATTTTGAAATTTTGTTGATCATACCGAGTCTGAGTCGTATTCTACTAATCTTTGATTAAACTCAATTGATTTGGTTAATTAACATGAATTCTTGTCTACTCTGAGTTATATTAATTGATCTATCATTTGACCAAGTTTGATTACATGTTTAATTGATTGTTTGATGGATTCTGTATCTACCGAATATATTCTGTCTACTGTACTGAGTCTGTTCATACGATTAACATGTTGATCTGCTTCTAATTGAGTGGTTAATTGATTATGGTTGTGATTTTACATGATAGAATATGCATGTTTGAGTGACTTTATGTTAATTTTGAAGATACCGAATATGTTCTTCTCTTGATACCGAGTCTGACTTTTGGTACCTTGAAACTTTCTGATTTTTATCTTCAAACACTTAACATGTTTATTTTATATCTATCTGATCTGAAAACTCAAGCATATTTGGTTACAAAATCTCAAGTTTTCATGACTACCGAATCTGCTTGAATTGTGTTTAAAAATTGACTAAGTGTTGTTCTGATTCTTTGTGTTATATAATTGATTTTGCATGATGAATTTGTATTGTGATGAATATCATATGAATGTCATGATTGTCAATTACTTGTTCATATTTGAGAATAAAGGATTTTTATATCTTTGAAAAACCATAAAAATCATAAAATATAAAAGATAAAACATATACAAAGGATTTCAAAGGCAAATAAGAATAGAGATATATGCTTTATGTTAAATATCTTGTGATCTTCTATTTCTTATTTATACAGCTAAATGACGAACAATCACTTCATCAACTCTGAAACCAACATTCCCTGCAACTACTGGACTGCAATTCTAGAGAGGCACACTCTGTGGCCTGCTCTAAACTCTACAGTCAGTGTACCTGTAACAGATCTGGAGCTACTTAACAGAACAATTAGGTTTGTGAAAACTACACAACCTACTGCTGAAAATCCAGAGGGAACACAAGCTCGTTTTGAATTTCAACTGAGAGGAGTTCAAGGGAGGAGGAGTATCACTAAGGCTGATTTAAGGAGGATATTCAGACTTCCTGTTGTGCAGAATGCTCCTGCTTTTCCGCTACTCAGCAGATGATGTCATATGTCTTCGATCTTGGTAATGTTGGAGCCCGCAATGTTCCTCTAGCTAAGTTTCAGAAGAAATATCTGCACTTAAGGTGGTATGTGATCTTCTCAATCATCAACAGATGCTTGCAGATGACAAGGAGTGGATCCGACAGCCTGCCTGTGCCTATGCTGAAGTTGTTCTACTCTTTCATAAGAGTAGAAGTTCCTGACTATGCAGAACTAATATGGGATTTGGTTCAAGCTCAAGTTGATAATCCAAGGGGTTCATACATCCCTTGTGAAAGGTTTTTCTGTATCTTTATCCATGATGCTATAAATGCTTGCAGAAATGCAAATATATTTGTACCAGGTACACATGGATTACAGATGAAATGATTTGGGGAGCTGAAGATGAATACCCCGATGGTATCTGATAATCAATTCACTGCGCCGATTCCAAATTGGCTAGTGAGGCTAGCTGAACCCTAAGACGCTCGTATGCGTTCTTATTTTGAGGCTGTAGGAATACCTCTTCCGAACACGGTACAACAAGAACAAGTTGAACCCGCCGCGGTTCCAGCCCCAGAGGTTGTAGAGGAACCTGTAGTACAACCACATGGACCAGCTAATCCTCTACTTATGGTGAACCTTAAATGATCTAGGGCAGCACACCAAGCTCAACCCATGAGGATCAGGGAACCTAGTCCAACTAGGATTGAACCAACCCTTTCCACAATACCCGAAGTGAGCAGTGACACCGACACTTCAGCAACAGCATCTGAATCGTCTCCCGAACATTCTCCTAAGAGAACTCGGTATATCCCTGATGAGATGATTCAGACTCCGCCAACCCAACGAGTAACTAGATCTAGGACTTCGACACCTATCGTTGGCCAAACAGTTACTACAACCGTTGGTGATACGGACCAAGACCTAGAACCAATTAGGTCACCCTCACCCATTTCCGTATCACATCCAATAATAACAGTAAGCCCTACGCTAAATGAAGTGCAAGCTTCGGTAGGTAAGAGATTTAAATGCACGAATGGTACAAAGACCATTAAGCCCATCCAATCTAAACAGGACTTAAGAATAAATCCTACAAAGCAAGGTGCTTCGGCATCTAAGGAAGTAAAGTCTTCCTCTGCAGTAAAGTCTGCGTTGACTCAATCGATTGAGGAAACTCAATCATTGAAGTCCAGAACAGCCGAAGGGGAGCCGAAAAATCTTGAAAAGGCACCCTGCGTATCGGCTGGAAATCCTCCTGTGCCTCAACGTACAACAGGGTCTGGAGGTCCAGCTTATCTTAATGAGGGAGATCTGCCGCATCCCATGGAAATGAGTCAACGTGACAATCCTTCGAGATATTCATCAGACTTCCAGCAGACTAATCCCTTGGTTCATGAAAGTGATCCATTGGATCAAACCACTTCTCTTTCGGATTCTGAATCTCAAGGTCTGGAGGAAGAGTCTTTAACTGAAAGAGATTTGCCACCTCATGGTATATCAATGATTTCAGGAGTCGGAGATAGCAATATCTCTGCGAGAGCTAAATCGACGGGTAGTTCTGCTACTCTGTCAGAGTCCCATGAGACTAAAGTCATGGAGGCGGATGCTTCGAAAGAAACTTCGCCGATGACAACTCCGGTTGTTACCCAACCTCCATCAGAAGGGGATATCACGAATCTGACTAGTAGTATGTACAGCCCTACATATAAGAATAATACTGCACAATCATCCTTACCTGCCCTCACGGAAACTCAAACACTTTCATCGACATCACCTTCAACAGGTACTGCTGCTGATGCTGTTCCCATTGTTACTTTTCCATCATCACCCTCTCGTTTACCACATTTCTATGATGCTTTGGAGCAAGAATATTTCAGTCGTATATTTTCTAGAGTCAATCTTGATGTTCTTCGACGCACTTCGCCTCAAGCATTGTTTCGTGCTCGTGTACGATATCAACTTACTTCCTGCTCTTCTCCTTTGAGTCCTCACCATGATGATGAACATGACGATTCTGATCCTCAGAATAGCCATGAGGGGGAGACAGGAGTAGATGGAGAATATTTATCGGTGAACATTTCAACCAAGGGTGGTGGTGTGAGGTTTTCATTAGCTTCACAAGCTCAAAAAGTTCAAACAGAATCAGAAATGGTTTCTACACATGATGAAATTGATGATAAGGAGCCTGAGCAAGTTATAATTCCAATTGTTCATAATGAGGCTGATAGTGGACCAGTAGATGAGGATTTAAACTTAAGTGATTTTTATCTTGAAGAAACGGATGATGATGGGTTTGTCATCTTAAGCAAGTTATCTTCAGTATCTTCAATTCCAGAAGATGTAGAGATTGTAGATGAAGGGAATCCTGAACCAGTAATAGAAAGTGATGATGAAATGGATTCTTCTGATGACGATGAAGACAATCTTTATGTTAATCCAAATGATGATGATATCTTTGATCATATTGAAGATAATGATGTTCCAAATGATGATGCAACAAATCCTACTGATCATTCATCGAATTCTACACCCTCATCGAGTTCACATCCAACAAATTCTAATGAAAGCTCAACTTCTGGTACATCTACATCAAGTGAAATAGTAAATTCCAGATTCAAATACAACCATGGAATATTCTTTAAGAATCAGGAACAAAGATTGTTATTGGGAGTTGAACATGATTTTATAACGTTATGAAACACATTCATCGAAGAAAATGCTTACAAGGTCTTCCTTATCAATGATACACCAAGGAGTAAAAGTTTACTTATATAGGTTCACGATTGCTTCCAGCAAGTGAAAGGAATTGGTATGAGTTTATGTGGAGGAAATATATCAACAAAGATGAAGATGATTTGTGGGTTCAAAGAAAATATCGTATTTCAAAAGTGTTGAATATTGCTCGAGTCGGAGTAGAGATAAGTGAAAAGAAAGACGTCATCAGTCAGTTCCACGTTATTAGAGAAGATGAGAAAGAGTACAAGTTCACAGAAGCAGATTTTCATAATCTTGATATTCTTGACATCATTCACATCTACAACTACCTCAGTATCATCACCATTCAACCTTTTGCTAAAGCTCAAGCTTTGGAAGCTGTGAAAAGATATATGATGGAGACAATTGAACTGATGAGACGTGAAGATTTTCAAATAGGTCTCGAAGCAAATAGGAAAAAGATTCGAATAATGTGTCCGAATCAATTTACGGAGGGACTGAAGGATATGAGGATGTTTCAAATGCAATTCGAACTCGAAGGGTTTGTATTTGTAAATTCTCAAAAGGAAAAGGTGTTCATTCGTACTGAAGAGCTGAACAAATATTCAGATGGAACACTTAAGGCTGCACTGAAGTATCTTAAAATTCGTCAAAGCAAGGTTGATGACTTTGATACAAAAATAGGTCTTGGAGAGTTTATAAAGCATATCAGAGATCGTTTAAAGCTCCAAATCCGTACAAGACAGTTTGAGATTCTTCGTGGCCAGAGAAAGAGAAGGTATTTCAAGGAAATGGATGAATATCCATTACATGAGGGAGATCCAAGGAAAGCGTGGGGAGTCTGGAAAACTTCTAAGCAAATTTCAGAAAATCAAGTAGAAGTTTCAAAACCAGATGGCTCACGATGGAAACTAACGTTTGGACCTCTCAAGATTTCACAATAGGATTATATTGTAAAGTTCACATTTAACACTAAGGGGGAGATTGTTAGGACCCCGAAGTTGTATAGTGTTAATGTGAATTAAGCTTAAATGAAGGTTCCTTAGAAGAGGGCTATATAAGGAACCTAAGTAGTCCTAATTAGATAGCCATTGTATTGTAACTGAGTTCTAGAAGCTGTGGAATGTAATTTTACCGATTCTCTTTCATACCGAGTCTTCTTCCTTCATACCGCTTTCCTTCATAACTGAGTTCTAAAACCTTTCGCAAGGGATTTATAAACCCCTTGACTTATCAACTTGAGCTTGAATCAAATCCCATATTAATTCTGCATAGTCAGGAGCTTCTACTATTATGAAAGAGTAGAACAACTTCAGCATTGGCACAGTCAGGCTGTCGGATCCACTCCTTGTCATCAGCAAGCATCTGTTGATGATTGAGAAGATCACATACCACCTTGAGTGCAGATATTTCTTCTGAAACTTAGCCAGAGGAACATTGCGGGCTCCAACATAACCAAGATCGAAGACATATGACATCATCTGCTGAGTAGCAGGAAAATCAGGAGCATTCTGCACAACAGGAAGTCTGAATATCCTCCTGAAATCAGCCTTAGTGATACTCCTCCTCCCTTGAACTCCTCTCAGTTGAAATTCAAAACGAGCTTGTGTTCCCTCTAGATTTTCAGCAGTAGGTTGTGTAGCTTTCACAAACCTAATTGTTCTGTTAAGTAGCTCCAGATCTGTTACAGGTACACTGACTGTAGAGTTTAGAGCAGGCCACAGAGTGTGCCTCTCTAGAATTGCAGTCCAGTAGTTGCAGGGAATGTTGGTTTCAGAGTTGATGAAGTGATTGTTCATCATTTAGCTGTATAAATAAGAAATAAAAGACTACAAGATATTTAACATAAAGCATATATCTCTATTCTTATTTGCCTTTGAAATCCTTTGTATATGTTTTATCTTTCATATTTTATGATTTTTATGGTTTTTCAAAAATATAAAAATCCTTTATTCTCAAATATGAACAAGTAATTGACAATGATGACATTCATATGATATTCATCACAATACAAATTCATCATTCAAAATCAATTATATAACACAAAGAATCAGAACAACACTTAGTCAATTTTTAAACACAATTCAAGCAGATTCGGTAGTCATGAAAACTTGAGATTCTGTAACCAAATAAGCTTGAGTTTTCAGATCAGATAGATATAAAATAAACATGTTAAGTGTTTGAAGATAAAAATCAGAAAATTTCAAGGTACCAAAAGTCAGACTCGGTATCAAGAGAAGAACATATTCGGTATCTCCAAAATTAACATAAAGTCACTCAAACATGCATATTCTATCATGTAAAATCACAACCATAATCAATTAACCACTCAATTAGAAGCAGATCAACATGTTAATCGTATGAATAGACTCGGTACAGTAGACAGAACATATTCGGTAGATACAGAATCCATCAAACAATCAATTAAACATGTAATCAAACTTGGTCAAATGATAGATCAATTAATATAACTCAGAGTAGACAAGAATTCATGTTAATTAACCAAATCAATTGAGTTTAATCAAAGATTAGTAGAATACGACTCAGACTCGGTATAATCAACAAAATTTCAAAATTGAGAGTCACAATCCAGTTATTTTGATCTTTTCTGGTTGAAAAAACATTTAATTATCTCAGATCTACACGTATGTATCTAAAGCAATGATTAAAATGAAATTATACCAAAGATTTGAAGAAACAGAAGAACGGATTCGGTAGATTAGGCAGATTCGGTATGTTCAATTAGACTCGGTAGGTAATTAAGCACAGTAAGAGAGTTAGTTTGACTTTGACCCTCCTTTTATAGATACCGAAGATAAAATACCGAATGGGCTTTACCGAATTGGCCTATTTTACTGAATACAGTCCACTTTTCAAAACTTTATCAATTTAACTTTAAAATCTTGCCAAATTTATTTTTCCTATTAAAATTCATTTCAATCTTTTCATGGTAAACAATTCTGAGACAATTTTTGAAAACTTTGAACTTACTGAATCTGTACTGTTGGATGTCAGATTCGGGATAATGCTTAAAATAACATTTATTCAGTAAAAACCAAATATTTTTGGATTTTATCTTTTCCAATTTTTATGAATTTTCAAAATAAGATTTGTACATAAAAGAACTTTGAATTTGTGAACAAAGTACAAATCTTCAGTGATACCAATTGTTAAAACGGGTTGCATACTGAGATGTATACAAGCCTTAGTGAATTATTTCAGATATAAAACAAAGAATTTATGAATTCACTTTTGAAAAACAATATTTTTTAGTAATTTTCTCATTTTCTCCCTTTTTCTCCCCTCAAGATGTGATATACAAGAATGTAAATCAGCATTTTGATAAAATTCCCAAGAAAATGAATTAACTCCCCCTTGAAATATGATATCAATGACTTACCTCCCCCTTACGTAACCATTGAGTAATTATATCCAGGAAGTTATCATAAATCGAAAGGCTCCCCCTTAAAAGATGATATCCAAAGCATATGAAAGTAGTTGCTCCCCCTAGAAAGTATCTACTCCCACTAAACACAAGATCCCAAGAATAAGTCCCAACAGATCTAAGGAATATCAAGCACTATACTATACCATGCCAATCCCTTTGATCAAGAACTTTAGCCTAAGTTCATCTAAGGGCTTAGTGAACATGTCAGCTAATTGCACTTTGGTAGGCACAAAGTATAACTCTACATCCCCTTTCTCTACATGGTCCTTAATGAAATGATAGCGAATATCTATGTGTTTAGTCTTAGAATGCTGGACCGGGTTGCTTGTTATTGCAATAGCACTTTATGAATCACAGTAAATCGGGGTCTTAGAAAACTTAAAGCCATAGTCTGAAAGTTGAATTTGCATCCACAAAACTTGTGAACAACAATGAGCTGCAGCAATGTACTCAGACTCAGCTGTTGATAAAGACACACAGTTCTGCTTTTTGGATGACCAACCAACTAGCCTATTCCCCAACATCTAAATTGATCCAGATGTGCTTTTTCTATCAACATGGCAACCGCCATGATCCGCATCAGTGTAAGCAGTGAGATTGAAATCGGATCCATGAGGATACCAGATCCCAAGGTTAGGTGTACCTTTAAGGTACTGAAAAATCCTAACAACCGCTTTGGAATGAGATTTCTTAGGGTTTGACTAAAAGCAGGCACAGACAGTTACAGCAAGTGTAATGTCAGGTCGACATTGCAGTCAGATACATTAAAGAACCAACCATGCTTCGATAAAGCGTAATATAAAAGGGTTCCCCATTAGTATCAGCATCCAGTAAAATCCTCATTGGGGTTGTCATTGGTTTTAAAGCAGTCATTTTAAAACATTTTAGCATATCATTGATATACTTTGTTTGACTGAGAAAAATCTCGTTTGGTAATTGTTTTACTTGTAACCCCAAAAAGAAATTTAACTGGTCAATCATGCTCATTTCGAATTTGTTGGCCATAAGGTCACCAAATTCTTTGCATAAGGCCGGGGACGTGGAACCAAAAATAACGTCATCAACGTAAATTTGAACCAAGAGAATGTGACCGTGGTTTTTACGGATGAATAGCGTTGTATCAATCGTTCCACGAGAGAAGCCATTGTCCAGCAAATACTTTGTTAAGGTCTCGTACCATGCACGCGGTGCTTGCTTCAGACCATACAAAGCCTTTTCCAAGTAGTATACGTGATTTGGATGAATGGGATAGACAAAGCCTTCTGGTTGATCGACATAGACTTCCTCTTGAAGATGACCATTCAGAAAAGCAGTTTTGATGTCCATTTGAAGCACCGTAAACTTCATAAAAGAAGCAAAGGAAAGGAAAAGATGAATAGCCTTAATCCTAGCAACCGGAGCAAACGTTTCGTCATAATCAATACCCTCTTGTTGTCGATATCCCTTAGCCACAAGATGTGCCTTATTCTGAACCACAATTCCATCAGAATCCTTCTTGTTCTTAAAAATCCACTTAACCCCTATTGGTCATTGACCCGTTGGTCTTGGAACTAATCGCCATACTTTCAACCGTTCAAATTGATTGATCTCTTCTTGCATTGCAACCACCCAGTTCAGATCTAGTAAAGCTTGAGCAACTGTTGTTGGTTCAATCTTACTAAGAAAGGCAGTGTATAGACACATATTCCAAGTAGCCCTTCGAGTTGAGACTGGAGCAGATGCATCACCAATAATAAGATCTATTGGATAACTTTTAGTCCATCGGTTGTGTGGAAGAGGTTGTACATCAGTGGTATCCATTGAAACATTAGCCGTTGTTGACATTGAGCCTTGATCCACTTGATCTGATGTAACATTATCTAATGGATTCAATTGAGTATCTGGAGAAACAGCTGGAGTTGTATCAACTGATGAATCTTGAATTGGTTGAAGATTATCAGTAACAGGAGGTGGTAGGGAGGATGAAGAAGCAACATGTGAATCTGTTGGTGTTGCATCTTCATCAAAAAGACTTTGTTGAGTCTCTACAGTAGTTGACTGTGACGGTGTAACCGGTACTGCTTGAACATTTGAATTCCGTTGAGGAGCATAAAGACTGTCAAACAAGATATCCAGTTCCTCTGATGTAACCGTAGGAACATCCTTCGTCGAGAAAATTGAGTTTTGCGCGAAAGAAGAAGTAGCCAGGTTAGGATCGGGTTTTGAACTGAGTTGTTCAAAAGCCATTCCCGAAAATTCATCGAACTTGACATTTATGTTCTCTTTAATCATTTTTGTCCGTTTGTGATAAACCCGATAAGCAACTTTGTTCGAAGAATAACCGAGAAATATGGCTTGATCGCCATTTGGATCAAACTTTTCGAGGCTGTCAAAATCGTTAAACACATAGCATATACAACCAAAGACACGGAAATATTTGACATTCGGGCGTCTACCATATAATAACTCATATGGAGTTTTATCAAAACGTTTATTAACAATACAACGATTTTGGGTATAGCATGCAGTTGAAATGGCCTCCCCCCACATTTTTGGAGGTAGTTTGGAGTAAGCAAGCATCGTTCGAGCTGCTTCGCACAACGTACGATTATGTCGTTCGACTACTCCATTCTGTTGGGGGGTCCGAGCAGCAGAGAACTGATGTTCAATGCCTTGGTCTTTCAAATAACTATCAAGCGGGGCATTCTTAAATTCCATCCCATTATCAGTTCTAATGCTCTTAACATGTTTGTTAAAAGAGCATTGAGTCTTTTTAATGAACTCAATGATAATGGCGGGGGTTTCTGACTTAGTTCGCAAAAGAAAAATCCATGTAAACCGTGTATAGTCATCGACAATGACAAGCACATGTTTCTTGCCACCGAGGCTAGAAATACACATGGGTCCACATAAGTCCATATGCAATAATTGCAAAGACGATGAAGTACTGGGGTTTTGCTTAAGCGGATGATTAGTCCATTTCAGCTTACCCATCGCACATGATGGACACACATGATGCTTATCATAGTGAAAGGTTGGAATACCATCAACTAATTCTTTAGAGACTAGTCGATTGATACCCTTGTAATTCAAGTGTGACATCCGATGATGCCATAACCATGAATTTTCTTTGGTAGAAAGAGTAGCCAAACACATGGTTGTATGAGAAGGTGCATCATTGAGGTCAATAGTGTATAGTGAAGCACAATGTTTACCAACAAGAAGATCATTTCCTTCGGTGGATTGCACCGAGCATTGTCGACGTTCAAAAAAAAAACATTAAGATCTCCATCTCAGAATTGACTCACACTAAATAAACTGCACCCCAAACCTTCAACATATGAAACCCGTTTGATTGTTATGCCATTTTGCACATAATCTTCGTAACCCGTTATCGCTGCAATTTCATCATTTCCAAAAGTAACCGTTCCTAGGAATTTGTCAATGAAGTTGACAAGCAAGGATTTATCGCCCGTCATCTGTCGAGAACAACCGGAATTGATATACCAAACACAGACGTCGAAACCCTGTAAATGTGAATTTCCTAGAGTTTAGGTACCCAAAGTTTCTTGGGTCCTCTACGGTTAGTACCAACAATAAACTTTGGATCAATGACAAGATAATCACGTAAAGCATCATGCAGTTTAGACAATAAAGCATCATTTAAAACCACATTACATGAAGCATCATATGCAATATCAAGTTGTACATCGTTATCAGAAGTCTTAACACACAACTTATTCCAAGTAGATATTTTGTTCACAGACGAAAATTGAAAATATGAGATGATTTCCTAGGCTGACTAGCATATTGCGTTGGTTTGTTTGCTACTTTTTTAGTCGTGGACTTAGGAACCCATACAAATTTGTAATTCAAGTTTGGATTATGACCTATGACACGAAAAACACCTTTGTTAGTTAGACGTCCAAACTTTTCAGTTGACACATGAGATGATTGATTTTGCAAAATTTCCAATTTGATTTTACGTTCTTTTGCATCATACTCACTTAAATCAGGTTTAGGACTTATGTTGTGTGTGGACTTAACTGATGTCATTAGAAGACTCGTTTTTGAATTTTTTGTCATTGGAATCATAGGAATCTTTTCAGTTGACACAGAACCATCGGGAGAATGAACCTTTTTGACAACAAATTGAGTTGTAGAAACAACTTTTGAACCACGATTGCCAAATTGAGAACGTAGAGGATTTTTAAGAATGGTAATTGGTTTTACATCCTTAGATGTCGTTGTTCCCTTCCCCTTCTTAGTAATCCCACCAATACATTCAAGCACATTGGTTTCAACATTAGACGATTGCTTAAGTGTGTTAGCCTGTTTCAGTTGAATTATCTTTTGTTTTAAGTTTTTAACCTCAAGACATACTTCTTCAGCAGAAACTATCACCTCACCCTCCTTAAAAGCATAAGTACATTCTTTCTTAGGTAGTGAAGACAATTTATCACACAAAGCAAGCATTTGTTCTAATGATTGGCACTTAAGTTGCAAGTCAATATTCTCCTTTTCTAGTTGAGCTACTATACGATTCAAATTATGTACAGCAGGTAAATGCAAATAATAATCGTGCAAAGGATCAAGTTGACTTTCAAAATCTATCAAAGGTTCAATGATCGGTTCATTATGAGGTTCTATTTTTTCATCTAAAGAATTTTGACCTAGAGATTCTGTCTCAAAGAAAACAGTTAGTTCATGTGCTAGATCTTCATGGAAAACATTATCAAAACATGCAGGTAAAGCAGGTAGAATTGGTTTCACATCAAAAGTTGAATCATCAAACACCTCATCTATGTTAACAATGCTAGAACTGGGTTTGTTAAACACTTCATTCTCAAGCATTAAAATGTATTTCTCTAGCATGAGTGTAGGAATGTAAACCAATCTACGTGTCGGCACATAATTAGCACATTGCACATTCTTTTCAGTTGCAATAAGTTCCTTCAAGAAATCAGGATTTGATTTACCCATTTTTGCATTAATTTTCTCATACATTAAGCTAATTTGATGGTATTTTTTAGATTTGTGATTAACAATAATATCATCAAAATCAGCATCAGAAGAATGCACAAAATGTGATGGTAAACCAGCTTGAAAGTAATCAGAATGATATAATCCTGGAATCTTTTTGGAAGCTCCATCTAAGATCTTAGGATCTTCAAAACCCAACCCCCACTTTTCACCATGAATCGTTTTTGGTCTGTTCATGAAAATTGTTTTTTTTGAAAGTTCTAAATCAATGATAGCTTTAGATTGCTCTGTACGATAGAGTTTTTCCTCATATCGAGCAAGTTGAGCTTTCATTAGAACAGACTCTTTTGACAACGAAGAAATTTCAGTGTCTTTTTTAATTATGGCATTTTCCAAATGAATAATTTTCTTGTTTAGCTTTGAAAATGTGGGTTCATGTTGGTTTTTTAAATCAGAAAGATCTTTTTCTAAGAATTGAACTTTTTCTGCAAGTCGTTCTGATTTTAAACGATAATCAGTTCGTTCGACTTTAATCGGATGAATTGTCTTCTTAAGATCTTCCAACTCAGTTTCCGTATAGTTGAGTTGGAGAGTCAATCATTGCACATCCGTTTGCAATTTGGATGAGGAAGGTCTGGTCTCATTTAATTTGATTTTATCTTTTAAAATCTTGTTTTCAGATTTTAAGCCTTTGACTTCTTTTGACATTGAGACCGGATTCTTCATCAAGTCATTTTGCATTTTTATAAAATCAGGTGAGATTTCAGTTGATTGTACCTCATCATCGTCAGATGTTGAGTTAGAATTCTCCAATGCTTCCTTAGCTTTGATGAGCTTAGTCACCTTGCAAATATTTGCATGTTCCACCTCTGAGTCTGAATCATCAGTCCAGTTAAACCAAGTATCATCAACCGGTTTCAGCTCTCCCCCAGTTTCCACAATCTTAGCCATCAACATTTTCTTCTTGTAGTAAGCTGCGTCCTTCTTCTTAGGCATCTTGCACTCACGAGAGTAATGACCAGCTTTACCACAATTGAAACAGATTGAATCTCCCTTCTTGGAATCATCGGCATGTTATTGTTTGGATTGATTAGCTTTCTTGTAGTACGAGGAAGATGATGAGTTTTTGAGTTGATTGCTTGATTTGCCTTTAAACTTGTGTTTTTTCAAGGCGTTTGTGAACATGGATGCCATCTTGACTAATTCAAGGTGAGAATCATCAACATCAGAAAGATTCAACTCTTCAGAATCAGTTGATTCTTCAACAAGCACTTTCTTGGACAAGCTTTTGGAAAATGATTCGCTCTTCTTTTTGGCAATTAGAGCAAGAGGATCGCCCGGAGAAGACTCTTTCCTTCCTTCTTGAAGTTTAGACACCTCAGGTTGGTAATGCATAAGAACTCTAATAAGCTCATGAATAGTCAACTTGTCAATCTCTTTGGTAGATCGAACAATGGTTCCATAAGGAAGCCAATCAGCATTGAGCTTTTTGAGGAATTTCATGTTGACTTCAGCATGTACTTTTACAATCTTACACCTTTTCAACTCATTAAGAACACCATTGAAATGACGGTAGGTGTCCTTGTGTAGTTCTTCTGGTTCCTGCTTGAAATCTTCATACAATCCCAGAGCCTTATTCAATTTAGTAACGTCTGACATGTCATAACCTTCTTGTTGTCGTTTGATCTCATCCCATATATCTTTTGCAGTAGTGTTGCTATCAACATTTTCAAATAGCTCATATGGGATAGCTTGCATGACAATATTCTTAGTCTCTATGTCACCCTGAGCTCTTTCACGTTTATCACCAGAAAGTTCATAGACTGGAATTGGCATACCAGTATCCGGATGAAAATCAACAACTGGACCATCTCTTAGAGAAGCCCATATATGTTTAGCTTTCTCACCTTTATAGTCTATGTACTGAGTGATACGATGAAGCCACTGAGTATACTTTCCATCAAACAACACTGGAGGTCGAGAATCTGATCCAATGATAAGAGTATCTTGAGTAGACATCTTAAATTGAGGTAGATTCTGTATAGATTCGGTATTAAACACAATCTATGATCAGGGTTCAGTATAAAATCTAACAAGAATGTCAGATTCGGTAAAGATTTGGTACAGTAGCAGATTCGGTAAGTGGTTCGGTACTGTAGCAGATTCGGTAACAATTCGGTAAACCAGATTCTGTATCAAAAACTGATAAGAATCACAAGTAACACACCCAAATTCGGTATGGATTCGGTAACCACACAACTTGAAGCCTCAGAATACTTAAAACCAAAGAATTAAGTGAAACCGAGATTCTGATTAGGTAAATGACTCGGTAGTCAAATTCTGTAAAATATTATGTGTAAACTCAATCCAATTCCCTTGAATTAGATTCGGTAACGTTCCTGCACAAGAAAACAAGTTAGTAACAAACAGAATATCAATGATACCAAAGATTCAGGATACCGAATGTCAACTGTAGCAGTTGACAATACCGAGTCTAAGTCTAAAACTTAGAAATATAACAGAATTCTTTCTCAAACCACACCAATTAGCTGCGTATAATCAAACCGAATGTGATAGAATCACAAACACACCACAATCTGCAACACTTAAGATGAATTTTCAGTAATGAAGCAGACTCGGTATGACGGTTATGATACCGAATGTTGATCAAATCTTCAAAACTTGAAGAATTGAAGAAATTGAACCGATAGAAATGTGATTTAACACCTCACGAACACAACTGAATCTTTAAATCTTCACAAAAATCTAAAATCAAGCTTGAATTAAGCAATACCGAGAGTTTTAGCCACAAACTCTAAAAATCAACTTGATTCTCCATAATTGAAGTTAATAAGCTGTAATGATGATCGAAACTCTTTCTAATAGACCTAATACACCTTCGCTGAACTTATCACAAGAATCTGAATGTCAGATTATCAAATTCGATAATACCGAATCTGATTCATTTTACCGAGAGTATTCAGATTCTGTAATCTACAATCTCTGGATCGATATAGTGATGTAGAATCACTTCCTGGAAGCTCTGATACCAAATGATAGGTCAGATCATGATGAGATTGAAAGAAATGATAAGATAGAGTGAGATTCGGTATGTAAGAAGAAGACTCGGTATGAGAGAGAATCGGTAAAATTACATTCCACAGCTTCTAGAACTCAGTTACAATACAATGGCTATCTAATTAGGACTACTTAGGTTCCTTATATAGCCCTCTTCTAAGGAACCTTCATTTAAGCTTAATTCACATTAACACTATACAACTTCGGGGTCTTAACAAGTATCCAATCTATCGCCTAAAGAAAAGACGAAACTAGTTGAATTTGTGGATATTACACAGGAATCCGACAAATGGCTTAAAGCAAAAGTCACGGATATGCATGTTGATTATGGTCCAAGAGAAATTGACAATGAAATTAATCACAATTTTAACACCACAGCTACCTAAGTGTGGGGAGATTCAAATGTTCTAAAAAGAAAATGTTGTCTAGAGTTAGTTGTTCTGTTCTATTGTTGTTCAGAGAATGAAATCCGATTGGTCTTTTCCGCTAGGAGACACTAAAGAACTAGTTTTCTCCCCCCATTCTGAATTTATTTTTGTAGGTTTTGTATGAAATTAATATGCATTTTTAAATTTAAGTTTTGTGTAAATTTAAAAACAAAATTTACTTTATTTCATTAAGTTTAAAAAATTATTTCTAAAATTCATCGTAAGTTGAAGACTAGGTCATGGAACCGAAATTGCTTTACCCGAGGGCGGGACGAAAAAATTTTGTTATCATTATTTTTAATTTTATTGATCTAAAGTATACCAAAAAAATTAAAAAACCCAAAAATCTTTGCTTTTAAAACAATCGCTTTAACGACAAATTTTAAATTTTGTCGAGGGACGGACTAGGTAAACATACCGAAACTACCTAAAGTAAAAGGAAACAAAATTTTAAAAAATTATTCATTTAAATTATTTTAATAAATAAAGGTTTTATAAAAAAAATTATATATATATATATATATATATATATATATATATATATATATATATATTATATATATGTTTGTAGTTTATCTTATGTACAAAATAGGGTAAAACATCGCATTTTCAAAGACTGACATTAAAATTCAGCAAAAGCTACTAATTTTGACGACAAGACGCAAAATATCAATTGTGATATAAAATAATATGTTTGCAAACTCGGTATTTTTAATCACTTTTCTACACTAATCACCCTCATGAATTTATAATTATAGTTTGATTTCATGCAAATGAGGGCAATGCGTGATCTCAAGTGTGGGGAAGAGTTATAAATTCTCTCGGGTTTACACTTAGTTTAATTGCCAAATTTTGTGAAAATTTGAAAAAATTTCAACTAAATGAATTCAAAATCATGTTTATACATATTTATGAACGATAAAACTAGGTTATAATAATGAAATTATTGTTACCTCGGAGAGAACATAAATGGAGAAACAACCCAAAATGCTTGAATTCATTTAAAATGGAATAAAGGAGAATAAAAAGGCAAAGAAAAATATAAATAAAAGCTAAGTGTGGGAAGAATTTACCAAGTTCTACAAAACATATATCACATATTTGTACAAGATTATTGCAGGTACTTTTACTTTAGACTAAACTAATCAGTTTTACCCGATTTATTGTAATACCTTTGAAAGAATAGATGGATCTACACGATGAATCAATTTCATCATTAAAAGGAAGTAAAGTCTTCTGAAAAAGACACGCGCTTCTTGATTTTGGTCAGAAAGTTGTCATCCAGACCAGCTGTTGGTTGACGAAAAATCTAGAAAAGTCATCTCTAAAATCAGCTGGAAATCCACGGACCTCAGCATCAAACAGGGTCGCCAAGTGGTCAAACTTATCCTAACCATGAGAGGATCTGTCTCATAAAATGGGGAGGGCGCCGTGCAAATTAGCTTGATAAGACTAATGAATCAGACCCCTGGAAAGGATAATCTCCTTAAAGATTAAAAATCAGCTTTTAAGCTTGATATTACTCAATCCTTGATATTGACTTTAAAGATTGAGAATTAAAAACTCATGGAATTCAATGATATCTAAACTCAAGCTTGAACTAGAAAATATTTTGATCAAAATTAAAACCGATTTGTTTTCTGAAAACTCATTTTCAATGCGTTCATTACCATTGAACGTAAAATCCTAGGAATTCACCTGGAATTCATTAGGTCACCTGAACCAAATCGGGTGTCAACCGTAAGAAAAGTGGTTGCATAGCATGGTCGAAGACAGGACCTTATGCCAGACTGAAAAACTATAGGGTGATCTTTACTATTGCTCCTACAAAGGATAGTAATTGCATTCGACACGTATTTGACCATAATCATCTGCATGTCACGGGACATTGCCTTAACAGTTGCTTGTTCAACGCTTTCCTTTACAACCGAACGGTAGTTTACCAAAAGGTAATATACAGAGCAAGTATACTGGACGTGTTTCTTTCCCAATACAAGGTTAGCAAGTGGGTGACACAAAACCATAAGTTTTGAGCTAAGATTTTCAAATCTGAAACCCACAAAACCCACAAAAATAATTTTGCAAACACCGATGAAGGGTTATTTCGGAAAACTTATCTAGGGTAAAAGCTAGAATGAATTTTCAAAAGATCAAATGTTTTCATAAAGATCCAATTTTTTTAAAGGATCTAAATTTTTAATAGTCATGTGGGACTGTAAACCACATTGCTACTATCATTGTTTATACCACCGTATAGAAATCACTGATATAAATATAAGAGTAATACAAATATAATATAAAAACAGGTATGAGAATATTATATATATATATATATATATATATATATATATATACATATAAATATATAATACAGTTATATTTATATATAAAGATATTTATGCAGATATATATAGGTTTATGGATAAATACAGTTAATTACATATATAATCCGTATACAAACACAGAAACTCGTATTCGGTTGCATATCATTATCAATCTGTTGCAAATTGATTCCAGTCTTCAAATTCGTACAAATCAATACCTAATCACTACAATGATCCAAAAATCTGTTACCTATTGTTATCGTCTTTATTTATTTTATATTATTTAGTACATGAAGAATGATCTACGTTGAGCAGTCCAAGCTACAAAACAAAGGTAAAAGAGTCAATTATGTTGTAATGAAATCTGATAATCTCCTTATAACACTCCACTACTGCAGTTTCAAACAAAAAGAACAAAAATCAAATTTAATTTTAAAGAAACTGCACGATATTCTCTGTTTTGCTACTATTTTTCAGTTTGAACAATTTCGATTTATATTTCAAAATCTGTAAATGCTATTGTGTTAGTAATATTTCGTTTAATCTTTCTGCAAAATACTGGCTTCCAATTCTTTTTATCAAACCTTAATTTTGAGGTCAAAGTCTAGGATTAAAAAGTCAAAGAATTTGTTCATAGAGAAATTCGATCTTGTTTTAATGACTTGGATTAAATTAAGGGTCCAGGAAGTTTATATGATTGATTTAGGACTTTTTTCATGTTTGAAGCATAGGCTAAAACTTTCAAAAACTTCGAATTAGATTCATAGTTCATACGAACGCTACAATACCTGTTTCAGCTTTTGATCTTCATTCATTTGTTTATTTTAAAAGATTTCAGCAAGTCGTGTAAAGTTTTTGTTTACATTTTAAATCCAAAAGAAAATTTCATAGGTTATGTTTGTGTTGAATCAATCTCTGATCGAATTGGACAATTGAAGAAGAATGGAAATAAATAAATTCGGTTTATATAAATTGAAAGGGGTTTTAAAACTGAAAAAGGGGCAACAGCCCACTGGTCGAGGTGTTAAGATGTATACGGGAGGTCTCGGGTTCGAGCCCGAGCGATGACGTTTTTTTTTTAAAGCTTGATTGTGAAGGTAGTCATATTTTTTATTATTATTATTATTATTATTATTATCATTATTAATAATATTGTTATTATTATTATTAACTCGTATTAATATTCAAAATAATTATTACCATTAACTTAGTTATTATTAATAGAATAAGTATTATTATTATTATTATTATTATTATTATTATTATTATTATTATTATTATTATTATTATTATTATTATTAGTGTTATTATTATTATTATTATTATTATTATTATTATTATTATTATTATTATTATTATTAAGTATATGTATTATTGTTATTATTATTATTAAATGTTATCATTTCTATTATTAATATTATTATTAAGCATTATCCTTATGATTATAAGTAGTATCATTATTATTAGTAAAAGCTATTATTATTATATTATTAGTATCATTAATAATTATTAATATAATTATTATTATTGTTGATAATATTACTATCCTTATTATTATCATTATTAGTATTAACAATATTATTATTACTACCTTTATTATCATTATTGTTATTGTTATAGTCAAAAATAAGTATTAGTAATATTATTAATATTATCATTAATAACAATAGCATTACTATTATTAGTATTATCGTTATTAATAAAGTTAATATTATTAGTAACTCACTAAAAATCAAAACTATCATTTTTTTTAAAATAAATAATTTTGAATATAAAATGTACTTGGTACATATACAATAACTATATTAATATTACATATAACTATATATTAACATTAGCTAGATAAATAATTACATGTAACAAACTATTGATTCTCAAACATAATAATAAATACATATAGATACATACATATACATATGGATATGGATATATATATATATATATATATATATATATATATATATATATATATATATATATATATATATATATATATATATATATATTAATATGACTAAATGAATAAATATTAATCATTTTAAAACATATATACAAAATAAATATATATAAATAAATATATATATATAACATATAAATTAAGATATAAATAAGTATATGTTTTTAAATGGAATTTAATATAAATCCTAAATAACTACAAATATATATATATATATATATATATATATATATATATATATATATTTACGTGATTTACATTATACGTTTTAATATATATACAAATGATATAGGTTTATGAATCTAAGACCAACCCTGCATTGTTCAATGTCGTCATATGTATTTTTACTACAAAATACAGTATTGTGAGTTCATTTGCTCCCTTTTACTCTTTATATTTTTGGGACTGAGAATACATGCGCTGCTTTTATAAATGTTTTACGAAATAGACACAAATAATCGAAACTACATTCTATGGTTGGATTATCAAATCGAATATGCCCCTTTTAGCTTGGTAGCCTAAGAATTAGGGAACAGACACCCTAATTGACGCGAATCCTAAAGGTAGATCTATGGGCACTAACTCCCCCCATACTGGAAAATGGTATGCTTTAGTATTTCGAAATTATCATGTCCAATGGGTGTCTCGGAATGATGGGGATATTCTATATGCATATTGTTAATGTCGGTTACCAGGTGTTCAATTTATATAAATGATTTTTATGCAGATCAATATTAATGGAAATAAAAATATTGTGGTCTATTAAAATATTAAAATGATTATTATGATAAACCTATGAACTCACCAACCTTTTGGTTGACACTTGAAAGCATGTTTATTCTCAGGTAGGAAAGAAATCTTCCGCTGTACATTTGCTCATTTTAGAGATATTACTTGGAGTCATTCATGACATATTTCAAAAGACGTTGCATTCGAGTCATTGAGTTCATCAAGATTATTATTAAGTTAATTATAGTTGGATATATTATGAAATGGTATGCATGCCATCAACTTTCGATGTAAAGCAAGTTTGTCTTTTAAAAACGAATGCAATGTTTGTAAAATGTATCATATAGAGGTCAAGTACCTCGCGATGTAATCAACTATTATGAATCATTTATAATTGATATGGACTTCGTCCGGATAGATTAGGATGGGTCATTTCAGTTGGTATCAGAGTGGTGGTTGTAGCGAACCAGGTCTTGCATTAGTGTGTCTAACAGGTAGTTGTTAGGATGCATTAGTGAGTCTGGACTTCGGCCTAGTAGTTGTTAGGTTATAATAATAAGTCTGGACTTGAACCTGGTCCGCAGGTGTAAAGTTTTGCTTACCGTTCTTTGTCGACAGATATCTACCTATCATTGTCAGTCTCAACGCGTCTTATTGCAATTATTGCATAGATGGTGTACAGACAAAGTCATATTCCATCACATTAAATCTTGTCTGATACATTTCCTTAATTATCTCCGTAAGTTACCGGATCTTCTGTACTATACCTAGATATTCTATGTAATTAGAATATCATCCGATATTCAAAAATCATTTCATATCGAAAACCCTTTATCTAACTGTACAAGATGGAACTCGCCACTAGTTCAAGTCCCTCGAATTCCGACATGGAGTCCCACTCAAGCTCCTAAAGCAGTGTGACCGGAATGGACCAACCGATCATCCATCCCCAATTCATCTGATGGGTTCGTAGTCGACCTAATCAATGAAGACGCGAAGAAGGCGATCCTTTCCACCAACCGAATTCACCTCTTGGCAATGAACCTGAAGCACTTACCGGCGAACCTGTTCGTAATACCAATTTCTCTCTTATTTCCAGAGTATCTCGTCATGATTATATACTATCTCAAATTCTAAACCTTATTCATCCGCTCGTCCAAACCAACAATCACCCGGCGTAATAGAAATAGTCAAAGAGCTTCGCTCCCGAGTTGTAGCCTTGGAAAATATGGTGCAAAACTTACCAGCTTCAGCAACATCAATAGTACCATCACCACCACCAACAGCAACATCCGCATCCCACGTCTCGACATTACAATCTATACCTCGAACATCAACATCCTACGCACCATAGATACCAAGGAGTACCAACAACAATTAACGATGAAGTATTGATCCATAACTTCATTAATATTCTGCGAAGAATAGGTGATTCCTAATAGTTAACGATGAAGTATTGATCCATAACTTCATTAATATTCTACGAAGAATAGGTGATTCCTAATAGTTAACGATGAAGTATTGATCCATAACTTCATTAATATTCTGCGAAGAATATGTGGTTCCTAATAGTTTTAGAGATTACTTATTCTAGCTCAAAATGAAAATAATATGAGTTTAATGTCATATTGACTCATTAAATCCATCGTTACATCTGAAGAAAATATATATGTATATATGTTTTCATAAAGATTGTAATTAAAAATTCTTTTGTACAAACTGTTAATGGTGAAAATATTTTAACGGGTAGGTAATACCCGAGGAATATTTAAATTTCACATTAATCAGTTACACAGTACATTCTGCGAATCTGATGCAACAGTCATTTACTATCTTACTTACATCCACAGACATACGAATCCGTTCATCACATAATAACCATTCTCATTCAATTTCATATTTGGATTTTGACTTATTAGAATTCAACAAGTGGCATAATAAAGAAAACATTGGACAAAATAAAATTTGTTAGAAACAAACAATTTAACTATTAGAAGAATTTTGTTAAGAATCCACGCTAACTGTTCCTAGCTAACTGTTCCTAGCTAACTGGTTACATTTATTTATCATAATTTATTTATCACAATTTATATTCTCGCAATTTTATTTATCGTCACTTAATTTCTGTTATTTATTTTATGCACTTTAAATATCGGGACACGTATACAAGGTTTTGACATATCATATCGACGCATATATATATATATATATATATATATATATATATATATATATATATATATATATATATATATATATATATATATATATATATATATATATATATATATATATATATATATATATATATATATATATATATATATATATATATATATATATGTTATTTGGAATAACCATAGACACTCTATATGCGGTAATGCTGGAGTTAGCTATACAGGGTTGAAGTTGATTCTAAAATAATATATATACTTTGAGTTGTGATTGAGTCTGAGACATGTGCACGGGTCACGATACGTATTAATTAATTCGAATATTATAAACTATATATGAAATATTGAGTTAGTAACTGCGGACTGCTAATTGTGGACTACCAAGATTGGACAATTAAAATGAATTAAAATATTGATTAAAACATATGAAACTAAACAATTCTTCAAGTTTGCCACTTGATTTCATCTTAAACCTCATTTGTATCTTGAAGATTACAATTTGCGTTCAAACCTTACATGATTCTTAAAAACACTTCAATCAAGAGGATGAACCAACCGCACTTCATCTACGGAAGAAAAGATTGATGCATATAGTTATGCACCTGAAAAACACTCGGAATCTGAGTAAACGTTTAACACGTATCTGTGCTAGCTCTTTTGGCATTGTTATTACCGAAAATAACTTTACAATCCCTCTCCAAATTAGCCAATTTTGTCACAGCTCCAACAAATCAACTTCAAGTTTTCATTCGAATAAACCTTATTATTAAGATTACCCCATCGTCGTCGTTACCGGAGAATCGTTTATATCCCACACATTAGCAGTAAACTTAACAGCAACTTCATTACTCATTTAACTTAAGTCACTCAGAAGAACTATTATATTCGTCCATTAAAACTCTATCAGATACTCATCCACATTTTATAATGAGAATTACCACATCAATTACCGAGAATTAGCAATCAGTATTTTGAGTCTCGCAGCATTTTTACATCAACAGTTATATGTATACATATAACATTTATCTCTTAGAATTATGATCTTCCATACTAAAATTCTGAAAAAGAACTAATCTGCAAATCAATACTTGGAATTCTGAAAAAGCTGAATGAAGCAGCAGAAACTATAGACAATCGTAAACGACCTTAACCGTCGAAAGTTTGATCATAAAGCATGGAGTGTTGGAAACGCTCAATAGAAAATTTTGTACCAAAAAGCGGATTATGTGAAATTATGAAGGAAACTATGGACAAATCATAAGGATTAAACTTGAACATAAAGAATCCTGATGATTCTGATTCTGATGCAATCATTAACGAATACCTTGCTCCTGACTCTACACTTTACACGGACAATCTTCATCATCATCCATCGATATTAGAAATTCTAAGATATCATCGTATCTATCATTATAAATATCCTCAATATTTCTGAAGATATCTTCATAAATATTCTCGTCCGATATTAATTATCTCTCTGCTCTATCTGTGTTATATCATAAAAGAAACCGTTTTAGATTCTGAAAATTCTGAAAAGTTCGAATTTAAATTATGAATGATTTTGAAGTAATGTTGGAAATTGATGCATGAGTTAGTATAATATAATGACACTTGATCAATTTGATTATTACAGTAAGTCATGCTGAGTTTCTAATAGAACTTGATGAGTCACAGACCCTAACGTTATCAGGTGCCATGTTACACGACTCTTACATTCTACTTAATCTCTAAACATATCAAGAACATAATTTCTTGATAGTTCTATCTTTTCTCTTGAATTCTGGTAATTTAACCAATCAAGATCGTGCTATTACAATTTCTATCTTAGAACGTTAGTCATGTTCATTAGAAACTTCATACTTACAAATTTTGGACCATTATTCGTTTGACTTAAAGTCGGGAAGAGAGAGCAAAAGGATGAAACTCTAAAATATAAAGGAAATAAAGAAGGTGGATTTATAGTAAAGTATCAAACAGAGAAATTGAGACAGATTATCGCATTTAACCAAAGAGAATCCTAATTTCCTTATATACCGAAGAATCAAATCTTATAGATTACAAAGATTTCCTTTAATTCCTTGAATTCCGGAATTCAACCCTAACCCTGTCAAAAGTTAAGACGAATCTTTACTTTTCCTATTTCAATCTTTTGTGATAGCTTCATTCGTACTCTTCGAATAATCAAATTGTTTTATCCACATTACTCAATGATGATAAAACTCTATTTATCAGCTCATATTCGTCATGAAAACATTTTTATTGTTAGCCATGACCACCTCACTCAAATTTCGGGACGAAATTTCTTTAACGGGTAGGTACTGTGACGACCCGGAAATTTTCGACCAAATTTAAACTTAATCTAAATATGAATTCGACACAATAAGCAAACTTTGTAAAGTTGAGTCTCAAGAATTTTTGAACTACTTTCATGAAATCATTTTACCCTTGACTATTCCCGACGATTCACGAACATTTGTGTGTAAATAAAAATGTAAATATATATGAATCCCATACATAAGTAGTATTATATATACTGTGATATGTAAATATCAAAGATTCAATAAATTATATAATTGATAGATAGGATATAATAAAAGGTAATATATTATATGTAATTACAATTTAAAAATTATAATTACTGTATCAATATTATCATCATTATCTTATTATAATATTTGTATCATTAATATTATTATATAAAGAATATATATAATATAATATATGAAATTCGATAAGTATAAGTTGTTATATTATTAATATCGTTAATATTATTATTATCATTAATAAATTTATAACAAATAATACTAGTGGTACTATTAATAATATTAATACCTTTATTATTATGATCTTTGCTAAAATCAGTGTTAGAAATATTATTATTATTATCAATAGATAGTATATAGATATAAGAGCTGATATATATAAATTGATATAGTATTATTTGTAATATTGTTATTAATAATATTAAGAGTATTATTAATGAAATTATATTTATTAAAAGATTAATTATAATCTATAAATAAAAATATATAAATATAAGAGTAATACAAATATAATATAAAAACAGGTATGAGAATATTAATATATATATATATATATATATATATATATATATATATATATATATATATATATATATATATATATATATATATACGGATATATAAATATACATATAAATATATAATACAGTTATATTTATATATAAAGATATTTATTTAGATATATATAGGTTTATGGATAAATATAGTTAATTAGATATATAATCTGTATACAAACACAGAAACTCGTATTCAGTTGCATATCATTATCAATTTGTTGCAAATTGATTCTAGTCTTCAAATTCGTACAAATCAATACCTAATCACTACAATGATCCAAAAATCTGTTACCTATTGTTATCGTCTTTATTTATTTTATATTATTTCGTACATGAAGAATGATCTATGTCGAGCAGTCCAAGCTACAAAACAAAGGTAAAAGAGTCAATTATGTTGTAATGATATCTGATAATCTCCATATAACACGCCACTACTGCAGTTTCAAACAAAAAGAACAAAAATCAAATTTAATTTTAAAGAAACTGCACTATATTCTCTCTTTTGCTCCTATTTTTCAATTTGAACAATTTCAATTTAGATTTCAAAATCTGTAAATGCTATTGTGTTAGGAATATTTCGTTTAATCTTTCTGCAAAATACTGGCTTCCAATTCTTTTTATCAAACCTTAATTTTGAGGTCAAAGTCTAGGATTAAAAAGTCAAATAATTTGTTCATAGAGAAATTTGATCTTGTTTTAATGACTTGGATTAAAGTGAGGGTCCAGGAAGTTTATATGATTGATTTAGGACTTTTTTTCATGTTTAAAGCATAGGCTAAAACTTTTAAAAAACTTTGAATTTGATTCATACTTCATACGAACGCTACAGTACCTGTTTCAGCTTCTGATCTTCGTTCATTTGTTTGTTTTAAAAGATTTCAGCAGTCGTGTAAAGTTTCTGTTTATATTTTAAATCCAAAAGAAAATTTCATAGGTTATGTTTGTGTTGAATCAATCTCTGATCGAATTGGACAATTGAAGAAGAAGGGAAATAAATAAATTTGGTTTATATAAATTGAAAGGGGTTTTAAAACTGAAAAAGGGGCAACAGCCCACTGGTCGAGGTGTTAAGATGTATACGAGAGGTCTCGGGTTCGAGCCCGGGCGATGACGTTTTTTTTTAAAGCTTGATTGTGAAGGAAGTCATATTTTTTTTATTATTATTATTATTATCATTATTATTAATATTGTTATGATTATTATTAAATAGTATTAATATTCAAAATTATTATTACCATTAACTTAGTTATTATTAATAGAATAAGTATTATTATTATTATTATTATTATTATTATTATTATTATTATTATTATAATTATTATTATTATTATTATTATTATTATTATTATTATTATTATTATTATTATTATTATTAAGTATATGTATTATTATTATTATTATTATTAAATGTTATCATTTCTATTATTAATATTATTATTAAGCATTATCATTATGATTATAAGTATTATCATTATTATTAGTAAAAACTATTATTATTATATTATTAGTATCATTAATAAATATTAATATAATTATTATTATTGTTGATAATATTACTATCCTTATTATTATCATTATGAGTATTAACAATATTATTATTACTACCTTTATTATCTTTATTGTTATAGTCAAAAATAAGTATTAGTAATATTATTAATATTATCATTAATAACAATATCATTACTATTATTAGTATTATCATTATTAATAAAGTTATTATTATTAGTAACTCACTAAAAATCAAAACTATCATTTTTTTTAAATAAATAATTTTGTATATAAATTGTACTTGGTACATATACAATAACTATATTAATATTACATATAACTATATATTAACATTAGCTAGATAAATAATTACATGTAACAAACTATTGATTCTCAAACATAATAATAAATACATATAGATACATATATATACATACATACATATATATATATATATATACATATATATATATATACATATATACATATATATATATATATATATATATATATATATATACATATATATATATATATATATATATATATATATATATATATATATATATATTAATATGACTAAATGAATAAATATTAATCATTTTAAAACATATATACAAAATAAATATATATAACATATAAATTAAGATATAAATAAGTATATGTTTTTAAATGGAATTTAATATAAATCCTAAATAACTACAATATATATATATATATATATATATATATATATATATATATATATATATATATATATATATATATATATATATATATAATATATTAATAAAAAAATTTACGTGATTTACATTATACGTTTTAATATATATACAAATGATATAGGTTCGTGAATCCAAGGCCAACCCTGCATCGTTCAATGTCGTCATATGTATTTTTACTACAAAATACAGTATTGTGAGTTCATTTGCTCTCTTTTACTCTTTATATTTTTGGGACTGAGAATACATGCGCTGCTTTTATAAATATTTTACGAGATAGACACAAATAATCGAAACTACATTCTATAGTTGGATTATCAAATCGAATATGCCCCTTTTAGCTTGGTAGCCTAAGAATTAGGGAACAGACACCCTAATTGACGCGAATCCTAAAGGTAGATCTACGGGCACTAACTCCCCCCATACTGGAAAATGGTATGCTTTAGTATTTCGAAATTATCATGTCCGATGGGTGTCCCGGAATGATGGGGATATTCTATATGCATATTGTTACTGTCGGTTACCAGGTGTTCAATCCATATGAATGATTTTTATGCAGATCAATATTAATGGAAATGAAAATATTGTGGTCTATTAAAATATTGAAATGATTATTATGATAAACCTATGAACTCACCAACCTTTTGGTTGACACTTGAAAGCATGTTTATTCTCAGGTAGGAAAGAAATCTTTCGCTGTGCATTTGCTCATTTTAGAGATATTACTTGGAGTCATTCATGACATATTTCAAAAGACATTGCATTCGAGTCATTGAGTTCATCAAGATTATTATTAAGTTAATTATAGTTGGATATATTATGAAATGGTATGCATGCCGTCAACTTTCGATGTAAAGCAAGTTTGTCTTTTAAAAACGAATGCAATGTTTGTAAAATGTATCATATAGAGGTCAAGTACCTCGCGATGTAATCAACTATTATGAATTGTTTATAATCGATATGGACTTCGTCCGAATGGATTAGGACGGGTCATTTCAAACAACAGAAAAGAGACAACCAAGACATCTAAGTGACTATGAGGTGAACACAATCACAACTTGTTTCTTTTCAGATGGCTAAACCGAAGAACCAACATGTTATGAAGAAGCTAAAGATTCTCCAGATTGTAGAAAAGCAATGCAAGAGGATGTTGATGCATTGGAAAAGAATGAAACTTGGGAGCTTGTTAAGAAATTGAAAGCATGTGAACCAGTTACTTACAATTGGGTGTACCGTTTGAAGAAGAACACAGATGGAACCATTAATAGGTTCAAGGCTTGTTTGGTGGCTCGTGGCTTTTTTCAAAGTTATGAGCTTGATTATGAAGAAAATTTTAGCCCCGTGTTTCATGACCCATCCTAATCTATCTGAACGAAGTCCATATCGATTATAAAAGATTCACAATAGTTGATTACATCGCGAGGTATTTGACCTCTAAATGATACATTTTACAAACATTGCATTCGTTTTTAAAAAACAAACTTTCATTTCATCGAAAGTTGACGGCATGCATACCATTTCATAATATCTCTATCTATAATTGACTTAATAATAATCTTGATGAACTCAACAACTCGAATGCAACGTCTTTTGAAATATGTCATGAATGACTCCAAGTAATATCTCTAAAATGAGCAAATGCACAGCGGAAGATTTCTTTCATACCTGAGAATAAACATGCTTTAAAGTGTCAACCAAAAAGGTTGGTGAGTTCATAGGTTTATCGTAAGCAATAAAATTCATCATTTTAATAGACCACAAGATTTAAATACAGTACACCTATCTCTGTGCAAAACCATATTTCATAATGCTTAGTAGAGTAGGTTCGTATCCTTTTCTCCCCCGTAGGTTGCTTCGCGAATTTTAATATCTTTCATAAATAAATCTCGTATCAGGCATTTCGCACGGCATAGAGATAAAAGTCATTCATACCAACTACAAACACCTGGTAATCGACCTTAACAAGATGCATATAGAATATCCCCCGCATACCGGCATTTTGCACGGTCATGCAAAGACGTACAATCAGGCCACTCTTTTAAATATGATGGTTGTGTACACCTCACAAACAGATCATATCTTTTAAAGCTGGTGGTTGTATACCTATTTCGAAGTACTAAAGTAGTTCAAATTCTCTGACTGGGGCTCGTTAGTGCCCATAGATCTATCTTTAGGATTCTTGTCAATTAGGAGCTCGGTTTCCTAATTCTTAGATTACCAGACTATAAAGGGGTGATATCCGGTGTATTCATAATAACTCATTCGTAAAATGTTTTTAAGTACTTGTGTCTATTTCGTCAAACATTTATAAAAGCATTTCATGTATTCTCAGTTCAAAATATATTTCAAAAGCATTTAATAAAGCAATGGTAAAAGCAGCGCATGTATTCTCAGTCCCAAAAATGTAAAGAATAAAAGGAAATCAAATGAACTCACCCTACAATATTTTGTAGTAAAAATATTCATACGACGATACAGAACAATGCAGGTTTGGCCTCGGATTCATGAACCTATATCATTTATATATATATATATTAACACACATAATTGTAGTCGAACAAATTTATATATTATATCTTAAATTATATACTTTATATATTTAGTTTGTATATTCATTTAAAATAATTAATATTTTGATAGTTGTATATATATGTGATTAGTATTATGTTGAAAATCAATAATTTGTTATATGTAAATATTTATATAATTAGTGTTATTACATTTATTCTATATTTTATGTAATACTAATATATTATGTATCAAATATATTTTTATGCATATAATATTTCTTAGATAAATAATGTTAATAATAATAATAATAATAATAATAATAATAATAATAATAATAATAATAATAATAATAATAATAATAATAATAATAATAATAATAATAATAATAATAACAACAACAACAACAACAACAACAACAACAACAACAATAATAATAATAATAACAACAACAACAACAACAACAACAATAATAATAATAATAATAATAATAATAATAATAATAATAATAATAATAATAATAATAATAATAATAATAATAATAATAATAATAATAATAATAATGATAATGATAATGATAATAATAAAAAGTAAATAAATACATAAATAACTACCTCAAGGAGTAGCCCCTTAAAAAATTTCCCAAGTCCGGGTTTGAACCCGCGACATCCCGATAATGTCTTAACCATTACTCCATCCTTCCCTTTTCTGATTCATTTCGTACGTAAAATTTATTTAACCAATATTATCGTTTTCATTTCTCCCATTAAATCACCACATCTTCACAACTTCATATCCAACTCGATTAGCATAATATCAAATATTTTTATCCCCATCTTAACAATACCATAATCTTATTTATGATCATAATCACATCACCAATTTCTTTACTAACATCTTATCTCTAAACTTATTCACATTATCATTATAATCTTATTATCATCATCATCACCTTATTACTTCATCATCATAACATCATCATGTTCGTGATGCCAAGATCATTCATCCCCTATATCAATTTGCGTTTAGCAATTGATCATCAAATTAGTTTCAGCCCTCTTAAACACATCGGCCCACTGATCACCTCGGCCCACTGATCACCTCGGTAGCCCAATAGAATAATCATGGTTGATTTGGTTATCCTCTTGTAACTCGATAATAAAAAATATTTGTAGTAGCTATCATGTATTCATATCACATATTATTTAATCATTTTCCTAAACCCCACTCCATTTGTTCTATTTTCTGTTGGCCATAACCCCTTTTTTTTAATACACCATTGTCGTTATATTGCCATAATAGAAAAAAAGAAAAGCATGCGAAAATTATTAATAGGTTCATCAAGTGCTTCGGCCAAAATAAAAAAAAAAATGTGTGGCACAATCATATGAGAAAGTTTCGGCCAGAAGGAAAAAAAAAACTACACAGATTGTAATAAAAAAAAATTAATAACGTAAAGGGTGGTGGGGTTTATAAAGTGGCCATTTACCCGAAAGTATATGTCTTGCAATTAAATTAACACAAGTGGCTTCCTTGATCCAAAGGGTATCGGCTATAAAGGAAAAGGGAAGGTGTAAAGCAAATCTTGAAAAGTTAATATCGATTGCAGCAGGTTTGAATTATGGTGTCTGTTTGGTTGGCAACAAGATAGTAATCCAAGTCCACTTGGATTAATTATATATCATGAAAATAGCTGGAAAGGTATAGCTTTAGGTGGGTGAAGTTCGGTTCATAGTAGACAAAGATAAGTTGAAACGAATCAACAATGATTAAAAATAGTTGGTGGTTTGTGGGGTATCACGAATAGAAGTAGTAATAATAGGTTTGTTCGTTTTGGGTATATAAATAGAAATAAACAAAATTGTAGGTGTGTGTGTTGTTCCTGTCATTTGAATCAGGAACTGAAATATGATTTGCAGGTAGTTGATCATGGTGGCGTTTGTCTGTCCAATTAAAACAGAAAAGATGCAGCTTGTGCTTTGGTTCGTTCAGTAAACAAAAATAGAAGAAAAGCAAATAAAAGTGAACGTGTACAGTAAGTTTATGGTTGTTTGATGATGATCTTCTCGAATAATAAATTTTGTATTGTTGACGTTTGAACACGAAGCAGGAGGAAAACCAAATGGAAACCGTAGTAGTTTTGATAGCATGAAGTGGTGTTGTAAAGGTGGTGATTACAGAAAAGAAAAACAGAAGAAAGATATGGAAATATTTACTCATCTGCAGCAGTTAAACCATTCAAGTATAGCAATAGAAGTTAGCAAGAGTGTGGTGGCTAGATGGTTATTTTAAGGTGGTGATTGAAGATTGAGAAGATGGTGGGTTATGTTGTGGTGTTCCTCGAATAATAATTAGCAATCACCAGAAAAGTTGCAGAAAGGTGTGTTGTTTTGGTTGTCAAGAACAAGAAACAGAGAGAAGAATGTTTATCTTTTTTTTAATTCACTTAAGTTATACTAATTAGATGTAATGTCCTCCCCAAGATGATGAATGATTCTTTTGGTTTATAGTTAAAAGAGAATCGACAGGAAAATAGTTGTTCAGTATAAAAAAATAATAAATCAATTTGCAGTTGTAACAACTTGGTACGATTGATTCTTCATGCAAAAAAAATTCAGGAGACAAAAACAAATTCAATTACAGTAGGATAGCTACGTGAAACTGATTCTAATCATTTATCTGATTTCATAATTTACAAATATACGGTATTATATTAAATAAACAGATTATTATTAATAATAATTATATAAGTATTAATACTAATAATAATTACTAATAATATTATTAATTATGATCTTAATAAAAGTAGAAATTTAAAATTGATATTATTAATGATACAAATGATAAATTTTATTATTTTTATGATAATACTTATAATAATGGTAATTATAAAAGTAATAATAATAATAATAAGTCACATAATAATTTTAATAAAATTTTTAATAATAATATTATTAATGATAGTTATAATAATAATTCTAATTATATTAATATTAATCTTATTAATGATAATAATAATATAAGTAATAATAATACTATAATAATTTATATATATCAAACTCATATTTATAGATTTTATATATATTTAAAGTAATATTAATACTACTAGTATTGACTTTAATATTGAGTGTAATAACGTTATTATTATAACAACTATAATTATACTTGTATTACATATATTATTACTTATGTAATATTTATTATTCATATAATATATCATACACTAACTTTTATTGATTATTTAATATTTCTAAGATATATATATATATATATATATATATATATATATATATATATATATATATATATATATATATATATATATATATATATATATATATATACATCACAATATATTAGAAGTCATATATATTTATATATATATTCACTTTTAATTATTAATTAATGATTCTGTTTTATTATTTTACATTTTTAACTCAACTGATTAAATTAAATTTTATTAATTCAAAATATTATATATACACTTTTATTTATGTATATATATATTTACATTTTTATATACACTCAACTGTTCGTGAATCGTCAGTCATAGTCAAGGGTTAAAATAAATACATGGACAAAGTTCAAAATTTTGAGATTCAATTAAACAGACTTTGCTTATCGTGTCGAAACCATATAAAGATTAAGTTTAAATTTAGTCGGAAATTTTCGGGTCGTCACAGTACCTACCCGTTAAAGAAATTTCATCCCGAAATTTGAGTGTGGTGGTCATGGCTAACAATAAATATATTTTCATGACGAAAATGAGTTGATAAATAGAGTTTTATCATCATTGAGTAATATGGATAGAACAATTCGATTATTCGAAAAGTACGAATGAAGCTATCACAAAAGAGTGAAATGAATAAACGCAGATTCGTCTTATCTGGTGACGTAGTCAAGGTGGATTTCCGGAATTCAAGGGATTTAAAAGAAAATCTTGGAAATCTATAAGATCCGATTCTTCGGGATTTAAGGAAATTAGAATCCTCTTTAATTAAATGCGATGATCTGTTTTGATTGCTACGTCTGCTATTTATAAATTAAACTCTTCCGTTCCATTGTTATCACCATTTCCCTACTTTCTTTCTCTTCTCGACCTTAAGTCAAGTGAATATTGGTCCAGAATTTGTAGATATGAATATCGGGATGAACATAGCTAGTGTTCTTAAGAAAGAATCACAATAGCACGATCTTGATTAGTCAAATTACCAGAATTCAAGAGAAAAGATAGAACTGACAAGAATTTATGTTCTTGATATGTTTATATATTAGTTAGAATGTAAGAGTCGTGTAACATGGCACATGATGACGTTATGATCTGTGAATCATCACGTTCCATTTAGAAACTCAGCATGACTTACTGTAATATAATCACGTCAATCAAGTGTCATTATATTATACTAACGCATGCATCAATTTCCAACACTTCTTCAAAACATTCATAATTCAAACTCGAATGTTTACAGACTATAGAAACTAACAGTTTCTTATATGATGTAACACTGATAGAGCGAAGAGATAAATGATTTCAGATAAGATTAGTTATGAAAATATCTTCAGAAATATCAAGGATATTTATAATGAAAGATATGATAATATATTATAATTTCTAATATTGATGGATGATGAAGAAGATTTGTCCGTAAAAGAGTAGAGTCAGGAGCAAGGTATTCGTTAACGACTTCAGCAGATACTGAATCATTTGGATTCTTTGAAGGCAGATTTAGCCTTTGTGATTTGTCCACGGCCTCCTTCATGATTTGCTCAATCCATTTTCCAGTTCCAACATTTCTGAGCTTTGCCAACATACTATTCTTTATCATCAAACTTCCGACGGTTAAGGTCGTTTATGGTTGTCTACAGTTTCTGCTGCTTCATTCAGCTTTTTCAACATTCAAAGAACTGATTCGTAGACTAGAGTGCTTTTCAGAACGTCAGAATGGGAGATCATAATTATAAGAGATAAATGTTATATGTATACATATAACTGTTGATGTAGAAATGCTGTAAGATTCAAAATACTAATTGCTAATTCTCAGTGATTGATACGGTAATTCTCGTTATGAGATGCAGATGCGTATATGATAGGGTTTCGATAAATATAATGAGTTTTCGGAAAGTCAAAGATCAACGAAGTTGTTGATAAGTTTACTGTTAATATGGTGAGATATAAACGGTTCAATGGTAACGATGATGAAAGGCAACTTATATACCAAGGTTATAAAAAGACTAATCCGAATAAAAGTCGAAATTGATTTTTGCTGGAGCTGTGACAAAATTGACTAATTTGAAAAGGAATTGCCAAGTTATTTTCGATAATAACAACTCCAAAGGAGCTAGCACAGATACGTGTTAAACGTTTACTCAGATTCCAAGAGTTTTTCAGGTGCATATCTATGTGCATAAATCATTCCTTCTGTAGATGAGATGCAGTTGATTCATCCTCCCGATTGAGGTGTTTTCAAGAATTATGAAAGGTTTGAACGTAGATTGGAATCGTCAAGATACAAATGAGGTTTAGGATGAAATCAAGTGGCAAACTTGAAGAATTGTTTAGTTTCATACTTTATAATCAATATTTTAATTCATTTTAATTGTCCAATGTTGGTAGTCCTCAGTTGATAGTCAACAGTTAGTAATTCAATAATTCATATATAGTTTAATATATAATATTCGAATTAATTAATACGTGTCGTGACCCGTGTACATGTCTCAGACTCGATCACAACTCAAAGTATATATATTATTGTAGAATCAACATCAACTCTATATAGCTAACTCGAGCATTACTGCATATAGAGTGTCTATGGTTATTCCAAATAATATATACAGATGCGTCGATATGATATGTCAAAACCTTGTATACGTGTCCCGATATTTAAAGTGCGTAAAATAAATAACATAATTTAAATGACGATAAATAAAATTGTGATAAATAAAATGTAATCAGTTAGCTAGGAACAGTTAGCGTGGATTCTTAACAAAAATTTTCTCATACTTAATTTGTTTGTTTCTAACAAATTTTATTTTGTCCATTGTTTTCTTCATTGTGCCACTTGTTGGATTCTGATAAATCAAAATTCAAATATGAAATTGAATGAAAATGGTTATTCTGTAGTGAACGGATACCAACTTGTGACACCGCTATTTTTTTTTATACGTGGCGGAAGCATAATATTAATTAATTACGATATCAACATTTGTACAAACCGATGTCACGTGTCATTAAAACAATTTACATATTAATGGGAAGAGACGTAAATACATTCTGTTTTCAAAGGTACACGGTTCATATTCTAAAAGACCACATCAGAGTTAACCCTGTCAAACATAACATCATCATGCCCGTCTTCTCCCAAAAGCACTATCTACAAAAGCTAACAACCTGCAGGGAGGAGATGGAGGGGAATTAGCACGAAGCTAAGTGAGTACGACTAACTACAGGCCATAGTATACATAAGTGTTATACTAATCATGTCACTTAGTCTAACACACAAACATCACCCAAGTGCCGTCTACAGAGACTCTGGCGGCTCGGCCAAACCATTAACCACCAGCTGATCGGACTGGGGCTTACCAGAAGTTCCTCCACCACCGTATGTATATACATAATCCACACGCGACGGACGCGTCATTCACATATATATACACCACGGCTGTCTAGGCCACCACATGAGGAACCCAACCCGCAGGTTGATCTCTCCTACCGAGGCCACCACACAATAGGGACGCACTGGGCTCCAGCAGACAAGCATCAACCAACATGCAGTCATCACAATGTACCAACTATCCACAACAATAAGTATATCTAACAAGCATGGCAGTCATAATATAACATGCTACTATATACTATATACTCCAGTTAGTCCCACTCACCGATTACCAGCAAACGAGAAGGTGTTCAGCTATCTAATCACTGAACCTTCTCTTTCTCCTTTGCTCCTGAGAAATACATATACACGAGTTAGTTTATGTCCATAAACACCAAATAACACAATACGGAAAATTTTGTCAGAAAACTGTCCGCTAAAAATTTCCTCCTTAACACTTATCAAAATTTACATCATAAACATCAAAATACAAACGGGCAGCATAACGGCTAAAAATCAACACTTAGGTAAAATATTCTGCCCTGGATACTCAGTCGGTCGACTGACCCTGACAGTCGGTCGACTGTCTACACAATCGGTCGACTGAACTTCTCAGTCGGTCGACTCACTTGGTATTACATCAATCGGCCGAATGTAAATCTCAGTCGGTCGGTTGTCTTGGTTAATCGGCCGGTTCAACCCTCAGTCGGTCGACAGTCGGCCGACTGTGTTCATCTTCTTCAGAAGCTGAACACAAGTTACGGACTTCAAGCTGAAATTGCCAAAACTCGATCTAGAGCTCATTTTCGACACCAAAACTTACCACAACTCAATCACTACATGTTATAGACTATAAACCCACAAAGTTTGGACTATAACAACATCAAATTCATGGGTTTTGACACAAAATCCAGCTTTTTACAAAACTTACACAAAACTATGAATTTAACCATGAATTGAACACAAAAACACATGTTTCTTACCTTGTTAGAATCAGTAGACAACAAAGAACACGATTCCAAGAACAATTTGAGCTCAAGAACTAGTTTTAGCAATTAGGGTTTCAAAGGGGAAGAATTTAGGTACGGGGTAATATTTGGGAAGGGTCTGGAAAGTGCAAGAAATGCACTGCACAAGTCATCAAAAGTGGGTTAAAATCCCACACTGTGTGACACACGGGTATTTACCAGTTATCTGATATCTTTCGTACATCATTTGGCAACCCAAACGAAGTCTAATTTAAATAAACAAACCTATTCTGTGACCCTTGTCACAAACTGGTCCTAACCTCATCATTAAATAATACCAAACATTAAATAAAAATAAAAGCATATAATAACACTACACTAACTTAAGGGCATTCTAGTAATCTTACATCTAGGCCCACTTGAGGATGTTACAAATCTTCCCCCCTTAAGAAGATTCCGTCCTCGGAATCTGGTCAAGGTCAAACAAATGGGGATAGCGCGTTCTCATTAACTCCTCGGTTTCCCACGTCAGGTTGGAACCTAAACTATGTCGCCACTCTACTAACACCATTGGAATCAGCTTCCTTCTTAACTTGGTGACTTTCTTATCTACTATCTTAATCGGCTCTTCCACTAATTTCTTAGTCAAATCAACTTTCAAGTCTTTCAATGGAAGAATCTGACTTTCATCGTCTACTTTGCACTTTCTCAGATAGCACACATTGAATGTGTTGTGAATTCCTGCTAACTCTGATGGAAGATCTAAAACAACAGTCTGATCATTCAAAATTTCTTTGATTGGAAATGGCCCAATAAACCTCGGAGCTAGTTTACCACGTTTACCAAATCTGATCACTCCCTTCCACGGTGAAACTTTCAGATAAACACGATCACCTACATTAAATGTCACCGGACGTCTGCGCGGATCAGCATATACCTTTTGTCGATCTCTAGCTGCCTTTAATTTCTCACGTGCAATTTCAACTTTTTCTGCAGTTATCTGAACAATCTCGGGACCTGCAAATTGTTTCTCCTGCTTCTAACCAACACGTAGGAGTTCTGCATTTTCGACCATATAACATTTCATACGGTGGCATTCCGATACTCGAATGATATGAATTGTTGTAAGCAAACTCTATCAATGGAAGATGTGAATCCCAAGAACCACCATATTCTAAGACACATGCTCTTAACATATCTTCTAATGTCTGAATTGTCCGTTCACTCTGACCGTCTGTCTGTGGATGATATGCTGTACTCAGATTTACACGTGTACCCAAATTTTGTTGTAAACTGTTCCAGAAGTTCGATACAAACCTAGTATCTCTGTCGGAAACTAGAGACAACGGTACACCATGTCGACTAACGATCTCTTTCAAGTACAATTCTGCCAAATCACTCAACGAGGCTGTTTCACGAGTAGCTAAAAAATGAGCACTCTTTGTTAAACGATCCACAATCACCCAGATCATGTCGTGTCCTTTCTGGGTTCGGGGTAACTTGGTTACAAAATCCATCGTTATATGATCCCATTTCCACTGAGGAATTTCTAACTGTCTTAGAGATCCATATGGTTTCTGATGTTCTGCCTTAACTTGCGCACAAATATGACATTTTTCGACAAAATTTGCAACATCTGTCTTCATTGTCGGCCACCAATACAATATTTTCAAGTCTCTATACATCTTTGTACTACCTGGATGCACTGATAATCTCGATTTATGCACTTCAGTAAGGATTAAATCCCTCAAATCTCCAAGCATAGGCACCCAAATTCGATCTTTATAGGTTTTTAATCCTCTAGAATCATTGCATAGGTCAAATTTTCTTTTAGTCATTTGTTCAGTCTTTAGGTTTTCGTCATTCAAAGCTACTAACTGAATGGTTTTCAATCGATCAATCAAGTCTGAAACTATTTCAATTCTCATAAATCTAACATTTTCGATGGTTTTCTTGCGACTCAGAGCATCTGCGACCACATTTTCTTTACCCGGGTGGTACTTAATCTCACAATCATAGTCTTTAATCAATTCTAAACATCGACGTTGATGCATATTTAATTCTTTCTGCGAAAAGATATATTGAAGACTCTTATGATCTGTATAGATTTCACAATGTGTACCATACAAATAATGTCTCCAAAGCTTCAAAGCAAACACAACTGCAGTTAACTCTAAATCGTGAGTAGGGTAGTTTCGTTCATGATTCTTCAACTGTCGTGAAGCATACGCTATAACTTTATTTCTCTGCATCAGAACACAACCCAGACCTGCACATGACGCATCGCAGTAAACCACAAAATCTTCTGTTCCCTCTGGTAAAGCTAAAACCGGCGCTTGACATAACAACTGTTTGAGAGTCTGAAAAGCCTTTTCTTGTTCATCAGTCCATCGAAAGGCTACATCTTTTCTAGTTAACTTATTCAATGGACCTACTATTTTAGAGAAGCCTTTGATAAATCGGCGGTAATAACCTGCTAAACCCAGAAAACTCTTAATTTCTGTCGGCGTTTTCGGTGAGTTCCAATTCATTACGGCCTCTATCTTAGACTTATCTACTTTAATACCCTGTTCACAAATCACATGACGCAAAAACTGTACTTCCCGCAACCAAAATTCACATTTGGAGAACTTAGCGTACAATTGTTCCTGTTTCAAAAGTTCTAACATCAACCTCAGATGCGTAGCATGATCTTTCTCGGTTTTCGAATATATCAAGATATCATCTATGAAGACAATCACAAACTTGTCAAGATACTGACGACACACCATGTTCATTAAATCCATAAACACTGCTGGCGCGTTTGTTAACCCGGATGGCATAACTAAAAATCCATAATGACCATATCTAGTTCTAAACGATGTTTTCGGTATATCACTCTCTGCAACACGTACTTGGTGATACCCTGAACGTAAATCAATCTTTGAAAAGTAGGAAGCACCCTGTAACTGATCAAATAAGTCATCTATTCTTGGTAACGGATACTTATTCTTGATTGTTCTCTTGTTTAAATCACGATAATCTATACACATACGAAGCGACCCATCTTTCTTTTTCACAAACAACACAGGAGCACCCCACGGTGAAGAACTTGGTCGGATAAACCCCTTATCTAACAATTCCTGAATCTGAGACATCATTTCTCGGATTTCTGATGGAGCTAATCTGTAAGGAGCTTTTACAATTGGTGTAGCACCTGGAACCAAATCAATTTTATACTCTACTTCACGTACTGGAGGTAATCCTGGTAAATCATCTGGAAATACTTCTAGAAATTCTGACACAACGGGAATATCGGTCACCTGCTTCTTCTCTTTCTTAACATCAATCACGTAGGCTAAGAATGAATCACACCCTTTCGTTATCGACTTCTGAGCTTTCATTAGGGAAACCATAGGGAAGTTAAATCCACTGCGCTCTCCCCTAGCTATCACTCGGGATCCGTCGGCCAAACGGAAAGAAATCATCTTCTTATCACACTTAATATTAGCCCTATTAGCTCTTAACCAATTCATGCCTATGACTACATCAAAGCTAGGTATAGGCATCAACAAGCAGGTTAAAGGAAAGGAATGGCCGTCAATTTCGATGGTAATTCCAGACACAGATGATGTGCATGGAACCATTTTACCATCAGCTACTTCTATTCCCAAAGACGCATCTAACATTCTAACAGGCAACTTCAACTTATCACAGAAGCCTAAGGACATAAAAGATCGATTCGCTCCTGAATCAAATAACACACGAGCTGGCAAGGAATTAACCAAGAACATACCGGTAATGACGTCATCGGTAGTGGTTGCAGTGTCTACCGTCATCTGAAACGCCCTTGCCTCTGCTGTTGAAGGATTCTTTCTCTTCTGCCCGGCGGTAGAAGCAGAAGATCCCCCAGAAGTTGCTGACCTCGCCCCTGACCCTGCCCCAGAACCGGCTCTCGACGCGGATGGACAATTCGCTGATCTATGACCTACCTGATGACAAGTCCAACACACATCGGACTTAAAGGAACAAGTTGTGGTTTCATGACCTAGTACTCCACATCTCAAGCATCATCGGGTCATTGGAGAACATGGACTGGCATGAGTCGACTTACAAACATTACACCAACCAGACTGACTAGAACCCGATCCACTCATACCAGACTTACTTCTCTGTTTAATCCCACCTAACTTCTTACCACGAAAACCAGATTGCTTACTCGACTGCTGAGTCGACTGTCCACCTGATTGACCTTCTGATTTACCCCCAAAAGGTCCACCTTTTGAACTTTCTCTTTTCGTTGCCATTATATCACCTTCTGTAACTTTAGCCATCTCATGAGCCTGTGCCAATGAGGTTGCAAATCTTGCAACTGTCCTATATTCTGGCCTAATCACCCGCATAAAATGCTGAATCTTATCTTTCTCAGTTGGTACCCACTGTTGAACAAACCTTAACTTCGATGTAAAATCTCTGAAAACCTCATCAATCGTCATGTTTTCGGTCATTTTCATACTCAGAAACTCAGTTTTCAATCTTTCCATCTCATACTCAGAACAATACTGCTCCCGAACCTTAGCAGCGAACTGTTCCCAAGTTATCTGACTGATCTGTTCTTTGGGTAAATATACAGTAATAGAATCCCACCACTCCATTGCTTCACCTTTGAGAAGCCTACTAGCAAACAGTACCATAGATTCAGACTCACAAAAACATGCTTCTAATGCTCTCTCTACTTCTCTTAGCCAATTAAGGGTCATTGTAGGGTTTGTGTGACCACTGTACTCAGGAGGTTTGCAGTCCATAAACTGTTTATAGGTACACTTCCTTCTTGTCTCAGGGACTTGAAATGGGTACATCATTTGATTAGGAAAAGTCTGGTTAAACGGAAATGGCATTTGATTATTTTGATAGGTATTTTGTGGAAATTGTGACTGAGAACTGCCACCGGCTTGATTATAAAATTAAGAGGAAAGGTTGTGTTCAACGCAGTGGTATTTGGGTTCCATTGCGCCCGTTCTTGTTCTAATTCCTTAATTTTCTCCTGAGCTTCTAGTAACCGACTTTGAAGTTCTATTACTTCTTGAGAAGTTTCTTCTTCTGAAGACACATGTCCATCTTCTTCAGGGGCTCTAAAAGTACCAGTTCCAGGGACAGTGGGGCCAGTAGCATTAGCTTCGTTATCTGCCATTACTGCACTACCACAACACTCACACCAAAGCTTAGTATAAACTCTGTTAGTACTAACAACTAACACATAACCTGTCCTAATACTCACTTAACCCATCCCCAGCATGTTATGTTTGACATGACTCTTCTAAGTTTGGGAACATGACATGTAGATCACAATGCACATGCTGCCAAACTCAGCTCTGATACCAACTTATGACACCACTATTTTTTTTTTATACGTGGCGAAGCATAATATTAATTAATTACGATATCAACATTTGTACAAACCGATGTCACGTGTCATTAAAACAATTTACATATTAATGGGAAGAGACGTAAATACATTCTGTTTTCAAAGGTACACGGTTCATATTCTAAAAGACCACATCAGAGTTAACCCTGTCAAACATAACATCATCATGCCCGTCTTCTCCCAAAAGCACTATCTACAAAAGCTAACAACCTGCAGGGAGGAGATGGAGGGGAATTAGCACGAAGCTAAGTGAGTACGACTAACTACAGGCCATAGTATACATAAGTGTTATACTAATCATGTCACTTAGTCTAACACACAAACATCACCCAAGTGCCGTCTACAGAGACTCTGGCGGCTCGGCCAAACCATTAACCACCAGCTGATCGGACTGGGGCTTACCAGAAGTTCCTCCACCACCGTATGTATATACATAATCCACACGCGACGGACGCGTCATTCACATATATATACACCACGGCTGTCTAGGCCACCACATGAGGAACCCAACCCGCAGGTTGATCTCTCCTACCGAGGCCACCACACAATAGGGACGCACTGGGCTCCAGCAGACAAGCATCAACCAACATGCAGTCATCACAATGTACCAACTATCCACAACAATAAGTATATCTAACAAGCATGGCAGTCATAATATAACATGCTACTATATACTATATACTCCAGTTAGTCCCACTCACCGATTACCAGCAAACGAGAAGGTGTTCAGCTATCTAATCACTGAACCTTCTCTTTCTCCTTTGCTCCTGAGAAATACATATACACGAGTTAGTTTATGTCCATAAACACCAAATAACACAATACAGAAAATTTTGTCAGAAAACTGTCCGCTAAAAATTTCCTCCTTAACACTTATCAAAATTTACATCATAAACATCAAAATACAAACGGGCAGCATAACGGCTAAAAATCAACACTTAGGTAAAATATTCTGCCCTGGATACTCAGTCGGTCGACTGACCCTGACAGTCGGTCGACTGTCTACACAATCGGTCGACTGAACTTCTCAGTCGGTCGACTCACTTGGTATTACATCAATCGGCCGAATGTAAATCTCAGTCGGTCGGTTGTCTTGGTTAATCGGCCGGTTCAACCCTCAGTCGGTCGACAGTCGGCCGACTGTGTTCATCTTCTTCAGAAGCTGAACACAAGTTACGGACTTCAAGCTGAAATCGCCAAAACTCGATCTAGAGCTCATTTTCGACACCAAAACTTACCACAACTCAATCACTACATGTTATAGACTATAAACCCACAATGTTTGGACTATAACAACATCAAATTCATGGGTTTTGACACAAAATCCAGCTTTTTACAAAACTTACACAAAACTATGAATTTAACCATGAATTGAACACAAAAACACATGTTTCTTACCTTGTTAGAATCAGTAGACAACAAAGAACACGATTCCAAGAACAATTTGAGCTCAAGAACTAGTTTTAGCAATTAGGGTTTCAAAGGGGAAGAATTTAGGTACGGGGTAATATTTGGGAAGGGTCTGGAAAGTGCAAGAAATGCACTGCACAAGTCATCAAAAGTGGGTTAAAATCCCACACTGTGTGACACACGGGTATTTACCAGTTATCTGATATCTTTCGTACATCATTTGGCAACCCAAACGAAGTCTAATTTAAATAAACAAACCTATTCTGTGACCCTTGTCACAAACTGGTCCTAACATCATCATTAAATAATACCAAACATTAAATAAAAATAAAAGCATATAATAACACTACACTAACTTAAGGGCATTCTAGTAATCTTACATCTAGGCCCACTTGAGGATGTTACAAATCTTCCCCCCTTAAGAAGATTCCGTCCTCGGAATCTGGTCAAGGTCAAACAAATGGGGATAGCGCGTTCTCATTAACTCCTCGGTTTCCCACGTCAGGTTGGAACCTAAACTATGTCGCCACTCTACTAACACCATTGGAATCAGCTTCCTTCTTAACTTGGTGACTTTCTTATCTATTATCTTAATCGGCTCTTCCACTAATTTCTTAGTCAAATCAACTTTCAAGTCTTTCAATGGAAGAATCTGACTTTCATCGTCTACTTTGCACTTTCTCAGATAGCACACATTGAATGTGTTGTGAATTCCTGCTAACTCTGATGGAAGATCTAAAACAACAGTCTGATCATTCAAAATTTCTTTGATTGGAAATGGCCCAATAAACCTCGGAGCTAGTTTACCACGTTTACCAAATCTGATCACTCCCTTCCACGGTGAAACTTTCAGATAAACACGATCACCTACATTAAATGTCACCGGACGTCTGCGCGGATCAGCATATACCTTTTGTCGATCTCTAGCTGCCTTTAATTTCTCACGTGCAATTTCAACTTTTTCTGCAGTTATCTGAACAATCTCGGGACCTGCAAATTGTTTCTCCTGCTTCTAACCAACACGTAGGAGTTCTGCATTTTCGACCATATAACATTTCATACGGTGGCATTCCGATACTCGAATGATATGAATTGTTGTAAGCAAACTCTATCAATGGAAGATGTGAATCCCAAGAACCACCATATTCTAAGACACATGCTCTTAACATATCTTCTAATGTCTGAATTGTCCGTTCACTCTGACCGTCTGTCTGTGGATGATATGCTGTACTCAGATTTACACGTGTACCCAAATTTTGTTGTAAACTGTTCCAGAAGTTCGATACAAACCTAGTATCTCTGTCGGAAACTAGAGACAACGATACACCATGTCGACTAACGATCTCTTTCAAGTACAATTCTGCCAAATCACTCAACGAGGCTGTTTCACGAGTAGCTAAAAAATGAGCACTCTTTGTTAAACGATCCACAATCACCCAGATCATGTCGTGTCCTTTCTGGGTTCGGGGTAACTTGGTTACAAAATCCATCGTTATATGATCCCATTTCCACTGAGGAATTTCTAACTGTCTTAGAGATCCATATGGTTTCTGATGTTCTGCCTTAACTTGCGCACAAATATGACATTTTTCGACAAAATTTGCAACATCTGTCTTCATTGTCGGCCACCAATACAATATTTTCAAGTCTCTATACATCTTTGTACTACCTGGATGCACTGATAATCTCGATTTATGCGCTTCAGTAAGGATTAAATCCCTCAAATCTCCAAGCATAGGCACCAAAATTCGATCTTTATAGGTTTTTAATCCTCTAGAATCATTGCATAGGTCAAATTTTCTTTTAGTCATTTGTTCAGTCTTTAGGTTTTCGTCATTCAAAGCTACTAACTGAATGGTTTTCAATCGATCAATCAAGTCTGAAACTATTTCAATTCTCATAAATCTAACATTTTCGATGGTTTTCTTGCGACTCAGAGCATCTGCGACCACATTTTCTTTACCCGGGTGGTACTTAATCTCACAATCATAGTCTTTAATCAATTCTAAACATCGACGTTGATGCATATTTAATTCTTTCTGCGAAAAGATATATTGAAGACTCTTATGATCTGTATAGATTTCACAATGTGTACCATACAAATAATGTCTCCAAAGCTTCAAAGCAAACACAACTGCAGTTAACTCTAAATCGTGAGTAGGGTAGTTTCGTTCATGATTCTTCAACTGTAGTGAAGCATACGCTATAACTTTATTTCTCTGCATCAGAACACAACCCAGACCTGCACATGACGCATCGCAGTAAACCACAAAATCTTCTGTTCCCTCTGGTAAAGCTAAAACCGGCGCTTGACATAACAACTGTTTGAGAGTCTGAAAAGCCTTTTCTTGTTCATCAGTCCATCGAAAGGCTACATCTTTTCTAGTTAACTTATTCAATGGACCTACTATTTTAGAGAAGCCTTTGATAAATCGGCGGTAATAACCTGCTAAACCCAGAAAACTCTTAATTTCTGTCGGCGTTTTCGGTGAGTTCCAATTCATTACGGCCTCTATCTTAGACTGATCTACTTTAATACCCTGTTCACAAATCACATGACGCAAAAACTGTACTTCCCGCAACCAAAATTCACATTTGGAGAACTTAGCGTACAATTGTTCCTGTTTCAAAAGTTCTAACATCAACCTCAGATGCGTAGCATGATCTTTCTCGGTTTTCGAATATATCAAGATATCATCTATGAAGACAATCACAAACTTGTCAAGATACTGACGACACACCCTGTTCATTAAATCCATAAACACTGCTGGCGCGTTTGTTAACCCGAATGGCATAACTAAAAATCCATAATGACCATATCTAGTTCTAAACGCTGTTTTCGGTATATCACTCTCTGCAACACGTACTTGGTGATACCCTGAACGTAAATCAATCTTTGAAAAGTAGGAAGCACCCTGTAACTGATCAAATAAGTCATCTATTCTTGGTAACGGATACTTATTCTTGATTGTTCTCTTGTTTAAATCACGATAATCTATACACATACGAAGCGACCCATCTTTCTTTTTCACAAACAACACAGGAGCACCCCACGGTGAAGAACTTGGTCGGATAAACCCCTTATCTAACAATTCCTGAATCTGAGACATCATTTCTCGGATTTCTGATGGAGCTAATCTGTAAGGAGCTTTTATAATTGGTGTAGCACCTGGAACCAAATCAATTTTATACTCTACTTCACGTACTGGAGGTAATCCTGGTAAATCATCTGGAAATACTTCTAGAAATTCTGACACAACGGGAATATCGGTCACCTGCTTCTTCTCTTTCTTAACATCAATCACGTAGGCTAAGAATGAATCACACCCTTTCGTTATCGACTTCTGAGCTTTCATTAGGGAAACCATAGGGAAGTTAAATCCACTGCGCTCTCCCCTAGCTATCACTCGGGATCCGTCGGCCAAACGGAAAGAAATCATCTTCTTATCACACTTAATATTAGCCCTATTAGCTCTTAACCAATTCATGCCTATGACTACATCAAAGCTAGGTATAGGCATCAACAAGCAGGTTAAAGGAAAGGAATGGCCGTCAATTTCGATGGTAATTCCAGACACAGATGATGTGCATGGAACCATTTTACCATCAGCTACTTCTATTCCCAAAGACGCATCTAACATTCTAACAGGCAACTTCAACTTATCACAGAAGCCTAAGGACATAAAAGATCGATTCGCTCCTGAATCAAATAACACACGAGCTGGCAAGGAATTAACCAAGAACATACCGGTAATGACGTCATCGGTAGTGGTTGCAGTGTCTACCGTCATCTGAAACGCCCTTGCCTCTGCTGTTGAAGGATTCTTTCTCTTCTGCCCGGCGGTAGAAGCAGAAGATCCCCCAGAAGTTGCTGACCTCGCCCCTGACCCTGCCCCAGAACCGGCTCTCGACGCGGATGGACAATTCGCTGATCTATGACCTACCTGATGACAAGTCCAACACACATCGGACTTAAAGGAACAAGTTGTTGTTTCATGACCTAGTACTCCACATCTCAAGCATCATCGGGTCATTGGAGAACATGGACCGGCATGAGTCGACTTACAAACATTACACCAACCAGACTGACTAGAACCCGATCCACTCATACCAGACTTACTTCTCTGTTTAATCCCACCTAACTTCTTACCACGAAAACCAGATTGCTTACTCGACTGCTGAGTCGACTGTCCACCTGATTGACCTTCTGATTTACCCCCAAAAGGTCCACCTTTTGAACTTTCTCTTTTCGCTGCCATTATATCACCTTCTGTAACTTTAGCCATCTCATGAGCCTGTGCCAATGAGGTTGCAAATCTTGCAACTGTCCTATATTCTGGCCTAATCACTCGCATAAAATGCTGAATCTTATCTTTCTCAGTTGGTACCCACTGTCGAACAAACCTTAACTTCGATGTAAAATCTCTGAAAACCTCATCAATCGTCATGTTTTCGGTCATTTTCATACTCAGAAACTCAGTTTTCAATCTTTCCATCTCATACTCAGAACAATACTGCTCCCGAACCTTAGCAGCGAACTGTTCCTAAGTTATCTGACTGATCTGTTCTTTGGGTAAATATACAGTAATAGAATCCCACCACTCCATTGCTTCACCTTTGAGAAGCCTACTAGCAAACAGTACCATAGATTCAGGCTCACAAAAACATGCTTCTAATGCTCTCTCTACTTCTCTTAGCCAATTAAGGGTCATTGTAGGGTTTGTGTGACCACTGTACTCAGGAGGTTTGCAGTCCATAAACTGTTTATAGGTACACTTCCTTCTTGTCTCAGGGACTTGAAATGGGTACATCATTTGATTAGGAAAAGTCTGGTTAAACGGAAATGGTATTTGATTGTTTTGATAGGTATTTTGTGGAAATTGTGACTGAGAACTGCCACCGGCTTGATTATAAAAATTAGGAGGAAAGGTTGTGTTCAATGCAGTGGTATTTGGGTTCCATTGCGCCCGTTCTTGTTCTTGTTCAACGCAGTGGTAACCGACTTTGAAGTTCTATTACTTCTTGAGAAGTTTCTTCTTCTGAAGACACATGTCTATCTTCGTCAGGGGCTCTAAAAGTACCAGTTCCAGGGACAGTGGGGCCAGTAGCATTAGCTTCGTTATCTGCCATTACTGCACTACCACAACACTCACACCAAAGCTTAGTATAAACTCTGTTAGTACTAACAACTAACACATAACCTGTCCTAATACTCACTTAACCCATCCCCAGCATGTTATGTTTGACATGACTCTTCTAAGTTTGGGAACATGACATGTAGATCACAATGCACATGCTGCCAAACTCAGCTCTGATACCAACTTGTGACACCACTATTTTTTTTATACGTGGCGGAAGCATAATATTAATTAATTACGATATCAACATTTGTACAAACCGATGTCACGTGTCATTAAAACAATTTACATATTAATGGGAAGAGACGTAAATACATTCTGTTTTCAAAGGTACACGGTTCATATTCTAAAAGACCACATCAGAGTTAACCCTGTCAAACATAACATCATCATGCCCGTCTTCTCCCAAAAGCACTATCTACAAAAGCTAACAACCTGCAGGGAGGAGATGGAGGGGAATTAGCACGAAGCTAAGTGAGTACGACTAACTACAGGCCATAGTATACATAAGTGTTATACTAATCATGTCACTTAGTCTAACACACAAACATCACCCAAGTGCCATCTACAGAGACTCTGGCGGCTCGGCCAAACCATTAACCACCAGCTGATCGGACTGGGGCTTACCAGAAGTTCCTCCACCACCGTATGTATATACATAATCCACACGCGACGGACGCGTCATTCACATATATATACACCACGGCTGTCTAGGCCACCACATGAGGAACCCAACCCGCAGGTTGATCTCTCCTACCGAGGCCACCACACAATAGGGATGCACTGGGCTCCAGCAGACAAGCATCAACCAACATGCAGTCATCACAATGTACCAACTATCCACAACAATAAGTATATCTAACAAGCATGGCAGTCATAATATAACATGCTACTATATACTATATACTCCAGTTAGTCCCACTCACCGATTACCAGCAAACGAGAAGGTGTTCAGCTATCTAATCACTGAACCTTCTCTTTCTCCTTTGCTCCTGAGAAATACATATACACGAGTTAGTTTATGTCCATAAACACCAAATAACACAATACAGAAAATTTTGTCAGAAAACTGTCCGCTAAAAATTTCCTCCTTAACACTTATGCACTTTCAAAATTTACATCATAAACATCAAAATACAAACGGGCAGCATAACGGCTAAAAATCAACACTTAGGTAAAATATTCTGCCCTGGATACTCAGTCGGTCGACTGACCCTGACAGTCGGTCGACTGTCTACACAATCGGTCGACTGAACTTCTCAGTCGGTCGACTCACTTGGTATTACATCAATCGGCCGAATGTAAATCTCAGTCGGTCGGTTGTCTTGGTTAATCGGCCGGTTCAACCCTCAGTCGGTCGACAGTCAGCCGACTGTGTTCATCTTCTTCAGAAGCTGAACACAAGTTACGGACTTCAAGCTGAAATCGCCAAAACTCGATCTAGAGCTCATTTTCGACACCAAAACTTACCACAACTCAATCACTACATGTTATAGACTATAAACCCACAAAGTTTGGACTATAACAACATCAAATTCATGGGTTTTGACACAAAATCCAGCTTTTTACAAAACTTACACAAAACTATGAATTTAACCACGAATTGAACACAAAAACACATGTTTCTTACCTTGTTAGAATCAGTAGACAACAAAGAACACGATTCCAAGAACAATTTGAGCTCAAGAACTAGTTTTAGCAATTAGGGTTTCAAAGGGGAAGAATTTAGGTACGGGGTAATATTTGGGAAGGGTCTGGAAAGTGCAAGAAATGCACTGCACAAGTCATCAAAAGTGGGTTAAAATCCCACACTGTGTGACACACGGGTATTTACCAGTTATCTGATATCTTTCGTACATCATTTGGCAACCCAAACGAAGTCCAATTTAAATAAACAAACCTATTCTGTGACCCTTGTCACAAACTGGTCCTAACCTCATCATTAAATAATACCAAACATTAAATAAAAAATAAAAGCATATAATAACACTACACTAACTTAAGGGCATTCTAGTAATCTTACATCTAGGCCCACTTGAGGATGTTACAATATATCTGTGGATGTAAGTAAGATAGTAAATGACTGTTGAATCAGATTTGAAGAAAGTACAGTGTAACTTATTAATGTGAAAACTAAATATTCCTCGGGTATTACCTACCCGTTAAAATATTTTTACCATTAACAGTTTGAACGAAAGAATTTTTAACTACAATCCTTATGAAAATATATATACATATATATTTTTCTTCAGATATAATCATGGATTTAATGAGTTAATATGATATTAATCTCATTTGCTTTTCGGTTTGAGCTAAAATAAGTAATCTCTAAAACTATTAGGAACCACATATTCTTCGCAGAATATTTCTTCAATGAAGTTATGGATCAATACTTCATCGTTAACTATTAGGAACCTCATATTCTTAGTAGAATATTTCTTCAATGAAGTTATGGATCAATACTTCATCGTTCATTGTTGTTGGTACTCCTTGGTATCTATGGTGCGTATGATGTTGATGTTCGTGGGACAGATTGTGATGTTGAGGTGTGGGATGCGGATGTTGCTGTTGGTGGTGGTGATGGTACTGTTGATATTGCTGAAGCTGGTAAGTTTTGCACCATATTCTTCACATTGATTACTCGAGCGCGAAGCTCGTTGACTTCTTCCATTATTCCGAGATGATTGTTTATCGGAACGAGCGGATGAATACGATTTAGAATTGTGGGTAAAATATAATCGTGTCGAGCTACTCTGGAAATGAGAGAGAAGATGGTATTACGAACAGGTTCATCGGTAAGTGATTCAGGTTTTTCGCCAAGAGGGCAATGTGGTGGATGGAAAGGATCACCTTTTTCTTATCTCCAATGGTTTAGTAGACTACGAACCCATCAGATGAATTGGGGATGGCTGATTGGTTGATTCATTCCGATTACACTGCTTTCGGAGCTCGAGTGAAAATCCATATCGATATAGCTGTCGGAATTCGAGGAGCTTAAACTGGTTGCAGAATTCATCTTGCACAGTTAGATAAAGGATTTTTCGATATGAAATGATTTTCGGATACCAGATGATATTCTAATTACATAGAATACCTATAGTACAGAAGATCCCGTAGATTACGGAGGGAATTAAGGAAACGTGTCGGACAAAGTTTAATGTGATGGGATATGAATTTGTCTGTACACCATCTATGCAATAGTTGCAATAACACGTGTCGAGACTGGAAATGATAAGTTGATATTTTTCGATAAGAACGGTAAGCAAAACTTTTGACATGCAGACCAGGTTCAAGTCTAGACTCATTAATATAACCTAACAACTACTAGGTCGAAGTCCAGACTCACTAATGCATCCTAACAACTACCTGTTACACACACTAATGCAAGACCTGGTTCGCTACAACCACCGCTCTGATACCAACTTTCATGACCCGTCCTAATCCATCTGAACGAAGTCCACATCGATTATAAACGATTCACAATAGTTGATTACATCGCAAGGTATTTGACCTCTATATGATACATTTTACAAACATTGCATTCGTTTTTAAAAGACAAACTTTCATTTCATCAAAAGTTGACGGCATGCATACCATTTCATAATATCTCTTACTATAATTGACTTAATAATAATCTTGATGAACTCAATGACTCGAATGCAACGTCTTTTGAAATATGTCATGAATGACTCCAAGTAATATCTCTAAAATGAGCAAATACACAGCGAAAGATTTCTTTCATACCTGAGAATAAACATGCTTTAAAGTGTCAACCAAAAAGGTTGGTGAGTTTATAGGTTTATCGTAAACAATAAAATTCATCATTTTAATAGACTACAAGATTTAAATACAGTACACCTATCTCGTGTACAAAACCATATTTCATAATGCTTAGTAGAGTAGGTTCGTATCCTTTTCTCCCCCGTAGGTTGCTTCATGAATTTTAATATCTTTCATAAACAAAATCTCGTATCAGGCATTTCGTACGGCATAGAGATAAAAGTCATTCATACGAACTACAAACACCTGGTAATCGACCTTAATAAGATGCATATAGAATATCCCCCGCATACCGGCATTTCGCACGGTCATGCAAAGACATACAATCAGGCCACTCTTTTAAATATGATGGTTGTGTACACCTCACAAACAGATCATATATTTTAAAGCTGGCGGTTGTATACCTATTTCAAAGTACTAAAGTAGTTCAAATTCTCTGACTGGGGCTCGTTAGTGCCCATAGATCTATCTTTAGGATTCGCATCAATTAGGAGCTCGATTTCCTAATTCTTAGATTACCGGACTATAAAGGGGTGATATCCGGTGTACTCATAATAACTCATTAGTAGAATGTTTTTAAGTACTTGTGTCTATTTCGTCAAACATTTATAAAAGCATTTCATGTATTCTCAGTTCAAAATATATTTCAAAAGCATTTAATAAAGCAGTGGTAAAAGTAGCGCATATATTCTCAGTCCCAAAAACGTAAAGAATAAAAGGGAATCAAATGAACTCACCCTACAATATTTTATAGTAAAAATATTCATACAACGATACAGAACAATGCAGGTTTGGCCTCGGATTCACGAACCTATATCATTTATATTTATATATATATATATATATATATATATATATATATATATATATATATATATATATATATATATATATATATATATATATATATATATATATATATATATATATATATATTAACACACATAATTGTAGTCGAATAAATTTATATATTATATCTTAAATTATATACTTTATTTATTTAGTTTGTATATTCATTTAAAATAATTAATATTTAGATAGTTGTATATATATGTGATTAGTATTATGTTGAAAATCAATAATTTGTTATATGTAAATATTTATATAATTAGTGTTAATACATTTATTCTATAATTTTATGTAATACTAATATATTATATATCAAATATATTTTTATGTATCTAATATTTCTTAGATAAATAATGTTAATAATATTAATAATAATAATAATAATAATAATAATAATAATAATAATAATAATAATAGTAATAATAATAATAATAGTAATAATAATAATAATAATAATAATAATAATAATAATAATAATAATAATAATAGTAATAATAATAATAATAATAATAATAACAACAACAATCATAATAATAATAATAATAATAATAATAATAATAATAATAATAATAATAATAATAATAATAATAATAATAATAATAATAATAATAATAATAATAATAATAATAATAATAATAATGATGATGATGATGATGATGATGATGATGATGATGATGATACTAATAATAAGTAAATAAATAAATAAATAACTACCTCAAGGAGTAGCCCCTTAAAAAAAATTCCCAAGTCCGGGTTTGAACCCGCGACATCCCGCTAACCCGATAATGTCTTAACTATTACTCCATCCTTCCCTTTTCTGATTCATTTCGTATGTAAAATTTATTTAACCAATATTATCGTTTTCATTTCTCCCATTAATCACCTCATCTTCACAACTTCATATCCAACTTGATTAGCATAATATCAAATATTTTTATCCCCATCTTAACAATACCATAATCTTATTTATGATCATAATCACATCGCCAATTTTTTTACTAACATCTTATCTCTAAACTTATTCACATTATCATTATAATCTTATTATCATCATCATCACCTTATTACTTCATCGTCATAACATCATCATGTTCGTGATGCCAAGATCATTCATCACCTATATCAATTTGCGTTTAGCAATTGATCATCAAATTAGTTTCAGCCCACTTAAACACCTCGGCCCACTGATCACCTCAGCCCACTGATCACCTCGGCCCACTGATCACCTCGGCAGCCCAACAGAATAATCATGGTTGATTTGGTTATCCTCTTGTAGCTCGATAATAAAAAATATTTGTAGTAGCTATCATGTATTCCTATCACATATTGTTTAATCATTTTCCCAAACCCCACTCCATTTGTTCTATTTTTTGTTGGCCATAACCCCTTTTTTTAATACACCATTGTCGCTATATTGCCATAATATAAAAAAAGAAAAGCATGCGAAAATTATTAATAGGTTCATCAAGTGCTTCGGCCAAAATAAAAAAAAATGTGTGGCACAATCATATGAAAAAGTTTCGGCCAGAAGGGAAAAAAAACTACACAGATTGTAATAAAAAAAATTAATAACGTAAAGGGTGGTGGGGTTTATAAAGTGGCCATTTAACCGAAAGTATATGTCTTGTAATTAAATTAACACAAGTGGCTTCCTTGATGCAAAGGGTGTCGGCTATAAAGGAAAAGGGAACGTATAAAGCAAATCTTGAAAAGTTAATATCGATTGCAGCAGGTTTGAATTATGGTGTCTGTTTGGTTGGCGACAAGATAGTAATCCAAGTCCACTTGGATTAATTATATATCGTGAAAATAGCTGGAAAGGTATAGCTTTAGGTGGGTGGAGTTTTGGTTCATAGTAGACAAAGATAAGTTGAAACGAATCAACTGAAAGGACCCATTCATATACATTATAAACGATTTATAATAGTTGATTACATCGAGAAGGTATTTGACCTCTATATGATACATTTACAAACATTGCATTCGTTTTCAAAAGACAAACTTTCTTTACAATGAAAGTTGACGGCATGCACACCATTTCATAATACATCCAACTATAATTGGCTTAATAATAATCTTGATGAACTCAATGACTCGAATGCAACGTCTTTCAAAATATGCCATGAATGACTCCAAGTAATATCCTTAAAATGAGCTAATGCACAGCGGAAGATTTCTTTAATACCTGAGAATAAACATGCTTTAAAGTGTCAACCAAAAGGTTGGTGAGTTCATAGGTTTATCATAACAATCATTTTAATATATTAATAGACCACAAGATTTTCGTTTATAAATATATGTACACTCGCAAGTGTATAAAAGTATTCTATAAGTTGTAGGCACCCGGTAACAAGCCTCAACGTTCATGTTTTACCCTCTGAAGTACACCAGATCAGGTGTGTTTAATATAACCTCGAAGTACTAAAGCATCTCATAGTCAGGATGGGGTTTTTCAGACCCAATAGATCTATCTTTAGGATTCGCGCCTACCGTACATAGACAAGTAGTTTAATGTTACCAAGCTAAGGGTATATTTCTGGTTTAAACCCACGTAGAATTAGTTTTAGTACTTGTGTCTATTTCATAAAACATTTATAAAACAACGCATGTATTCTCAGCCCAAAAATATATATTGCAAAAGCAATTAAAAAGGGAGCAAATGAAACTCACAATACTGTATTTCGTAGTAAAAATACATATAACGTCATTTAACAAGTGCAAGGTTGGCCTCGGATTCACGAACGTATCAATATTGAGATTCAATATTGCAGGAAAGTACGTAGACGCAACGGAGATGATAAACACTAGATTGACCTCACGAGCATACCCATGAACCACACCCATCACCTCCATAGCTATAACCCATAATTTTCTTAGCTTCGACTCATAAAAAAAACTATTTTGAAATCACTCGGACAGCACTCCGTCGTAATATTTTATATATACTAATAATATCGTGAAATAATACAGAGCAAATATATATATATATATATATATATAAATCGATTGAGAGAGTTTAGATAAATATATTTTCAAGTTTCTATCAAATAATGAAACCTATTGAATTCTATTTATAATAGATTTTTGAATTATTAAAGTGAATTATTAAAGTATGAATTATTAAAGTGAATTATTAAAGTGAATTATTAAAGTAAATTATTAAAGTATGAATTATTAAAGTGAATTATTAAAGTATGAATTATTAAAGTGAATTATTAAAGTATGAATTATTAAAGTGAATTATTAAAGTTAAAGTAAAGTAAAAGTAAAGTAAAGGTAAAGTTAAAGTATAGTAAAAGTATAAAAACTATGTATGTATAATACGCGTATAAATATATATAATATTAATTTAAATCGTTATATATATTTAATGAAATAAAATATAAATATCGTTATATTTATTATACTGGTTAAGTAATGAGTTGTCAAAAGTGATTCTAGATATTTATAAAAGTTATATACGTTTTAATAATAAAGTTCTTTTTTTTAAACTGAAAAAGTCTTTGTACGTTTGAAAATAGATTAATAGAATATTATGGAAACCAATTCTCCACTAACTTTTGTCTAACTTTCGTAATGCGATAATCCATTTTGATTTCTCTGTCGGATATTTCACTATAAATCCACCTCATTTGTTTTCTTACAACTCACACCTTCTCAACTCGTATTTTAAAGTATTTGTCAATATGCTTCATCCAGTGCTGATTCTTGATATACTCCTCACTTTCATATATGTCGCTCTTCTTTTTCATCTGCCTCAGAAAGAATCTATTTACTTCTACTATACTCTTGGTTTTATAGTGTTTTTAGTTCTCCCGTGTCTTTATATTGCTATATGCATTGATATATGCAGTTTGTGATTTCTGGGTTGTTGTTGGGTTTTATATCTTCCGTTATATTTCAAAGTCCTTGCTTCTTCTATAATCATTGTCATCCACAGTTAATGCTCTCTTCTATTTGCATTATACTCCCATTTCTAGTTCGGAGCTTTGTCCTTTCGTTTCTTCTTCTTGCGATTAAGCACCGCTTGTAATGGTCCAGAATTCGCAGATATAAATTTCGGAATGAACATTGTTAATGTTCTAGGAAGGAAATTGTAATGGCACGATCTTGACTTGTCAAATTACCAGAATACCTCGGAAAAGGCCGAATCATCAAGAAATATTTTCTTGATATTTAGAGATCAAAGAGAATATAAGAGTCGTGTAACATAGCACATGATGACGTTATGATTTGTGAATCATCATGTTCCATTTAGAAACTCAGCATGAATTACTGTAATATAATCACGTTGATCAAGTGTCATTATATTATACTAACTCATGCTTCAGCTCCCAACACTTTTTCAAGAATATTCCTATTTTAAACTCGAATGTTTCAGAATTTAGAAACTAAAATAGTTTCTTTTATGATATAATACAGATAGCGCGAAGAGGTAAATGATTTCAGATAAGAATAATTATAAAAATATCTTAGAATGTCTAATATCAGAGGATGATGAAGGATATTGTCCGCAGGGGTTTAGAGTCAGGAGCAAGGTATTGGTTAATGACTTCAGCAAGTACTGAATCATTTGGATTCTTTGAAGGCAGGTTCAGCCTTTGTGATTTGTCCACAGCCTCCTTTATACTTTGCTCAATCCGTTTTTCAGTTCCAAAGCTTCTCTTTTTCTGAGCTTTGCCAATATACTATCCTTTATCATCCAACTTTTTACTGTTAAGGTCGTTTACAGTTTTTGCTGCTTCATCAGCATTTTTCAAAATTTCGAGAACTGGTTCGCAGTTTAGGGTGTTTTTCAGAAATTTCTCATTCAAAGAATGTAAGTCTTGGAGGTAGACGTTGTGTGTATATGTAATTGTTGATGTAGACATGCTGCGAGGTTTCAAAATACTGATTACTGATTCTCAATAATTGGTATGGCAATTCTTGTTATAAGGTACGAATGAGTATATGATAGGGTTTCGATAATTATAATGATTTTTTTTTTGGAAAGTCAAAGATCAGTGAAGTTGTTGGTAAGTTTATTGCTAATGTGGTGAATATAAACGATTCCCCGGTAACGTTGGCGAAAGGGCAACGTATCTATCGAGGTTATAATAAGACTGTTTTGATTGAGAAGTCGAAGTTGACTTGCTGGAGCTGTGACAAAACTGTCTATTTTGAAACGGAATTGAAAAGTTATTTTAACTAGTAAATGCCAAAGGGTCTAACACGGATACGTGTCGAACTATGACTTGGGTTTTGAGAGTTTTTCAGGTGTATAACTGTGGGTAACATGTGGTTGGATCATCATCTCGATTGTTCCTTAGTTGAAGTGTCTTCAGGAATTTCGAAGGGTTTGAGCACATATTGTAATCGTTAATACATATGATGTTCTAACACAGTTTTGGAGTCAAAGTATAGCTTTAAAAGATATAGGAATCTAAGAGTGATGATACTGGTTATATTTCGAATTGAATTATGCGATTTCAAAATCAGAATATGTAATTGAATTTGAATGAGTATGATTGTTTTGATTTATATGAAAGAATGGATATTGTTGTGAAAGTAGGGAGTATAGTTGATGATTGCTGAATCAGTTTCGAAAAATGTAATTTGTTAATTGTGAATTTATATATCTCTCGGGTATTACCTACCCGTTAAAAAAAATTTCACAATTAATATTTTGTACAAAAGAAGTTTATTACAGTCTTTATGAAAATATATGTGTATATTTTCTTTAGATGTAATATAGATTTAATGAGTTAATATTAAATTAAACTCATTTGTTTTATGGTTGGAACTAGAATTGAGTAATCCCTAAAACTTTATAAATTGCATAAGTATTTCTTCAATAATATTGAAATTATGAATCATTACTTTGTTATTTGTTGGTTTTCGTGAAATTCTTGTGAACTTCGCAAGGTACGAATGATGTTATTTGAAAAGTTTTGAGTACATCGATGATGAAAGTGTAAAATCAAACATATATTCGAATAATACACTTGATTAATTATGAATTGGATTTTTATTGAATTGAGACAGAGATTGTAATTAACGATGGTTAAGTTGCGGACGAAGGACGTACATCATTGCATATTTGTAATATGAATTAACTGAGTAGTTAAGATTCACACATAATAGCTTAGTACGGGAAGATTTATTATGGTTTAAAAATTTATACATATAAAATATACATATAAATCTTTCGATTGGAAATGAGTTAATACTTCATAACTCGTTGATACAATATATTTGTTATTGATTCGTAATGATGTCCACAATGATTCTTGAACTGACAGAGTTTGTAATGTTAAGGTGCTGTTGATTCTGACGATACTGACGGCACTGACTGTGTTGATGATGCTACGGTCCTGTTGATGCTGTTGGTAAAACAATTCTAGCTTGTAAATCGTACACCATTTTCGATCAAAGTTTCTACTCTACCATCTCCGTTCACTCATCCGATTTACGGTCAGAATTAAATAATCTCTAAGATTTTGGAGATTACATAACTGTCGCAGAGATATCTCTTCAATGAAGTTTATGAATTAATACTTCATCGTTTGTTGTTGTTGATATTCCTGGATATTTACAGGGCGTATGACGTTGATGTTTGAGATACAGATTGTGATGTTGCGGTATGGGATGTGGATGTTGTTGTTGGTGGTGGTGATGGTACTGTTGGTGTCGCTGATGGTGGTACTGTTTATGCTGCTGGTGCTGCTGCTGGTGTTTGTAACCTTTGCACCATATTCTCCAAAGCCACTACCCGAGCGCGAAGCTCGTTGACTTCTTCTATTACATCGGGGTGATTGTCGGTTCGGACGAGCGGATAAATAAAATCTAGAATTTGGTGTAGTATGTAATCGTGACGAGATACTCTAGAAATAAGAGAGAAAATAGTGTTTCGGATAGGTTCGCCGGTAAGTGCTTCAGGTTCTTCGCCAAGAGGACAATGTGGTGGATGGAAGGGATCACCTTCTTCTTGTCTCCAATGATTAAGGAGGCTACGAACCCATCCCCAATTCATCCAGAATAGATGATGACTAATTGGTTGATCCATTCCGGTCACACTACTTTCGGAACTTGAGTGGGATTCCATTTCGGAATCCGAGGGACTTGAACTAATGACAAATTCCATTTCGTACGATTGAATAAAGAATTTTTCGATATGAAATGATTTTTCAGCTATCGGGTGGTATTCTAATTATATAGAGCAAAAGGTTTTGTAGATTACGGAGGAATTTACGGAATATGTCAGGCAAAGTTTACAGTAACAGATACGCTAAGATATGAATTTTGTCTATACACTATTCTTGCAATCATTGCAATAAGATGTGTCTAGACTAAGAATGATAAGCAGGTAATTTCCGACAAAAATGATGAGCAAAACTTTTGACATGCAGACACGATCGAAGTCCAGACTCACTAATGCATCCTAACGACTATCAGTTAGACACACTAATGCAGACCTGGTTCGCTAAGACCACCGCTCTGATACCAACTGAAAGTTGGGGACGCATCCCACTCAGTGCCTTCTCAGCTAACCGCCTGTGACTACTGAGCGTACCTCAGACACTGATTTTATGGCCCGCCTCTCGGCAGTACAGCCAACCCTAATAGGGACCGCGAGGAGTAAGAGCCAATGCTTCGTCACAGGTAACACTGTGAGAACCCCCTCTACGATTAACCCGCTCATAAACGGCATTAAACCAGCTCTGATACCAACTGAAAGGACCCGTTCATATACATTATAAACGATTCACAATAGTTGATTACATCGCGAGGTATTTGACCTCTATATGACACATTTACAAACATTGCATTCGTTTTCAAAAGACAAACTTTCTTTACAATGAAAGTTGACGGCATGCACACCATTTCATAATACATCCAACTATAATTGGCTTAATAATAATCTTGATGAACTCAATGACTCGAATGCAACGTCTTTCAAAATATGCCATGAATGACTCCAAGTAATATCCTTAAAATGAGCTAATGCACAGCGGAAGATTTCTTTAATACCTGAGAATAAACATGCTTTAAAGTGTCAACCAAAAGGTTGGTGAGTTCATAGGTTTATCATAACAATCATTTTAATATATTAATAGACCACAAGATTTCCGTTTATAAATATATGTACACTCGGAAGTGTATAAAAGTATTCTATAAGTTGTAGGCACCCAGTAACAAGCCTCAACGTTCATGTTTTACCCTCTGAAGTACACCAGATCAGGTGTGTTTAATATAACCTCGAAGTACTAAAGCATCTCATAGTCAGGATGGGGTTTGTCAGACCCAATAGATCTATCTTTAGGATTTGCGCCTACCGTACATAGACAAGTAGTTTAATGTTACCAAGCTAAGGGTATATTTCTGGTTTAAACCCACGTAGAATTAGTTTTAGTACTTGTGTCTATTTCGTAAAACATTTATAAAACAACGCATGTATTCTCAGCCCAAAAATATATATTGCAAAAGCAATTAAAAAGGGAGCAAATGAAACTCACAATACTGTATTTCGTAGTAAAAATACATATAACGTCATTTAACAAGTGCAAGGTTGGCCTCGGATTCACGAACGTATCAATATTGAGATTCAATATTGCAGGAAAGTACGTAGACGCAACGGAGATGATAAACACTAGATTGACCTCACGAGCATACCCATGAACCATACCCATCACCTCCATAGCTATAACCCATAATTTTCTTAGCTTCGACTCATTAAAAAAAACTATTTTGAAATCACTCGGACAGCACTCCGTCGTAATATTTTATATATACTAATAATATCTTGAAATAATACAGAGCAAATATATATATATATATATATATATATATATATATATATATATATATATATATATATTTATATATATATATAAATCAATTGAGAGAGTTTAGATAAATATATTTTCAAGTTTCTATCAAATAATGAAACCAATTGAATTCTATTTATAATAGATTTTTGAATTATTAAAGTGAATTATTAAAGTATGAATTATTAAAGTGAATTATTAAAGTGAATTATTAAAGTATGAATTATTAAAGTGAATTATTAAAGTATGAATTATTAAAGTGAATTATTAAAATGAATTATTAAAGTTAAAGTAAAGTAAAAGTAAAGTAAAGGTAAAGTTAAAGTATAGTAAAAGTATAAAAACTATGTATGTATAATACGCGTATAAATATATATAATATTAATTTAAATCGTTATATATATTTAATAAAATAAAATATAAATATCGTTATATTTATTATACTGGTTAAGTAATGAGTTGTCAAAAGTGATTCTAGATATTTATAAAAGTTATATACGTTTTAATAATAAAGTTCTTTTTTTTAAATTGAAAAAGTCTTTGTACGTTTAAAAATAGATTAATAGAATATTATGGAAACCAATTCTCCACTAACTTTTGTCTAACTTTCGTAAATGACACTTTTTGTTTTTATTTATAAATAGCTTTACAAATTATTCTGAATATCGTTAAGAGGAATAGATTTTCTCAAATCATAGTGGACCTCTCAACAGAGACTTGTAATCATAATTCAATGTTTCTGATAATTCAATCATTTAATATATTTTATTTAATTTCGTCAAAAATCATATTGAAACAAATACGTTCGTGTAAAGTATTATACGTTTAATACTTTATTAATATTCTCAAGTTATAATATATATATATATATATATATATATATATATATATATATATATATATATATATATATATATATATATATACATATACATATCTATTTATATATAACAGTTCATGAATCGTCGGAATTTGGTCGAGGTTATAATGAATGTATGAACACAGTTTAAAATTCTTGAGATTTAACTTAACAAACTTTTCTTATCGTGTCAGAATAATATAAAGATTAAAGTTTAAATTTGGTCAGAAATTTACGGGTCGTCACATCAACAATGATTAAAAATAGCTGGTGGTTTGTGGGGTATCACGAATAGAAGTAGTAATAATATGTTTGTTCATTTTGGGTATATAAATAGAAATAAACGAAATTGTAGGTGTGTGTGTTGTTCCCGTCATTTGAATCAGAAACTGAAATACGATTTACAGGTAGTTGATCATGGTGGCGTTTGACTGTCCAATTAAAATAGAAAACATGCAGTTTGTGCTTTGGTTCGTTCAGCAAACAAAAATAAAAGAAAAGCAAATAAAAGTGAACGTGTACAGTAAGTTTATGGGTGTTTGATGATGATCTTCTCGAACAATAAATGTGGTATTGTTGACGTTTGAACACGAAGCAGGAGGAAAACTAAATGGAAACCGTAGTAGTTTTGATAGCATGAAGTGGTGTTGTAAAGGTGGTGATTACAGAAAAGAAAAACAGAAGAAAGATATGGAAATATTTACTCATCTTCAGTAGTGAAACCATTCAAGTATAGCAACAGAAGTTAGCAAGAGTGTGGTGGCTAGATGGTTATTTTAAGGTGATGATTGAAGCTTGAGAAGATGGTGGGTTGTGTTGTGGTGTTCGTCGAATAATAATTAGCAATCACCCGAAAAGTTGCAGTAAGGTTTGTGTTGTTTTGGTTGTCAAGAACAAGAAACAGAGAGAAGAATGTTTATCTTTTTTTTAATTCACTCAAGTAATACTAATTAGATGTAATGTCCTCCCCAAGATGATGTTTGTTTTATAGTCAAAAGAGAATCGACAGGAAAATATTTGTTCAGTACAAAAAAATAATAAATCAATTTGCAGTTGTAACAACTTCGTACGATTGATTCTTCATGCCAAAAAAATTCAGGAGACACAAACAAATTCAATTACAGTAGGATAGCTACGTGAAACTGATTCTAATCATTTATCTGATTTCATAATTTGCAAATATACGGTATTATATTAAATAAATAGATTATTAATAATAATAATTATATAAATATTAATACTAATAATAATTAGTAATAATATTATTAATTATGATATTAATAAAAATCAAAATTTAAAATTGATATTATTAATGATACAAATGATAAATTTTATTATTTTTATGATAATATTAATAATAATGGTAATTATAAAAGTAATAATAATAATAAGTCACATAATAATTTTAATGAAATTTTTAATAATAATATTATTAATGATAGTTATAATAATAATACTAATTATATTAATATTAATCTTATTAATGATAATAATAATATAAGTAATAATAATACTATAATAATTTATATATATCAAACTCATATTTATAGATTTTATATATATTTAAAGTAATATTAATACTACTAGTATTGACTTTAATATTGAATGTAATAACAATTGTTGATGCATGTTCAGTAAGTCCCTAGACATCTAGCCTACGTTTGTGATTAACACTTCAGTTTATGGGATACCATGATCGCTCGTTATTATCCTATCTATGTTTGTATGTGGTTACAGGTACTGTAGGAACGCGATATGGATATTTGACTATGTTAGACTTAGTCAGACATACGAGTGAAGTCTCACTCGTACGGCTGACAGGCTCATACGCACGGTTGATGCTGAGCTAAGTCACAATTATAACCTAAATGAGAAGACACGAGTGAGTGATCACCTGTACAACTGTTGAAGCCAACTCGTACGTGTGATGGATGACTCGTACGGGTGAGTCAACAGCAGGGGTATATAAGTTGTTATGTTCTTCATTTTAGGTTAAGCCTCTCTCACACACTCAATCACTCAGATCTGGTTCCCTGATCTGATTCTCTCTCAACCCAAATCACTCCAGCTAGTGAATAATAGCTCTAGGCATTAATCTAATCACAATCCTTGTTGTGGTTTGACTAATTTAATCCTAAAAAGCTTCTAATATTTACTTAGATTGGTTTGATTCACTAATTCCGCCTTTGTGTGAATTAAACCTGTTGATTTCGAAGTTCCTAGTCATGTTTCATCATTGGTATCAGAGCTTTGGTTGTGATTTCAACATCATCTAGTGATTTTTGGTGATTAATAGGGTTTATTATTTGGGTTTTTGAGTTAAAAGTGATTTTAATCTAAAAGGAATCATTTTTACGTGTGTAATTGTAATTAGAGAGTGTGTTTATATTTGTTTAGTGCTAATCCAGCTCTTGGATAAAGAAATTGAGGTTTAGCATCAATTTCTAGGGTTTTTGGGTGATTTGAGCTGAACAGCAGCTCACACGAGTGGGTCAAGAATTTTGATCACACATACGGTTGACCAGACGGTTGACTGTCACTCGTGAACTCACACGCACGGATTAGCATAACCTTTTGAGGTTAAGTGACTACAGTCTGATCACACGAGTGATCACGCGGTTGACTGTGACACATACGAGTAATCACACGGGTGATCATCTCTCACACGTTTGAGAAATAGTGTTTGGTTCTTTTGGTTGAGTTGTGACACGTACGCTTAAGTAGTGACACGTACGCTTGAGTCTGTGACACGTACGGTTGATACTATCACACGTACGGTTGATAATCTGAACCGTACGGTTAACCCTTTAGTAAAAAATTTCAATATGTTTAATTCAAACGATTACGCGTTGGCCGCACCATTAGTTTAGAGCATTACGAATATGACTCAACGATTACTCCTTGCTGAGAGTGAATCAGGAAGTGGTACAAAATGTCCGAGGTTAATGAATATGGATAATTATTCTACTTGGAAGTCGAGGTTTAAGATTTGGTCTGATGGTCAGGACACGAAGCTTTGGAAGTACATTGAAACCGAATTTCAATGGTCGTGTTCACCTGTTACAAATGAATTGTTTACGCTGTATAACATGCCTTCGGAAGAACGTGAAGAGTATAACTTGGAGAAAAAGATGTACTGTAATTTGACAAGTGCTCTTGATGGTCTGATTTTCCATCAATTTCTATATCATGATAATTTGTTCAAGATATGGGAAGCACTTCGTACTTTCAATGAAGGGAATTCATCTTACAGAACAAGAAAAGGTTTAGAGTCGAAAGCTGAGTTTGATCGTTTTCACTAGCAAGTTGGAGAGTCAATTATAGAATTGGTTGAAAGATATCGTCATTTGCTAGCTGAAATATATAAGCATGATGTAACCATTGAAGAGAAAGACAAAGTAACATGTCTAGCTGGAGCATTACCGTTAGAATGGAATGGTTTCGTATTAACTATGAAAACCAGTGGAGAATTAGCTACTGCTACAGTGAACTCGTTTATTGCAAGACTTCAGGAAGAAGAACTAGAGTTGTTAAACAAATTCAAGAGGTCTAAACAAGTTCAAGACATCAAAATGTACTGTCCAAGTGGTTACACACTGCCTAAGTTGGCTCATGCACCATTTCAAACAGCTTTTGCTACAAACAATCAGAATATGTATGGTTTGAATGTTAGTAGTGCGCCTATTCAACAACCTTCGTATCCACCACAAGAGTGTTAAATATATGAATGACTTCAAGTAATATCTCTAAAATGAGCAAATGCACAGCGGAAGATTTCTTTCATACTTGAGAATAACCATGCTTTCAAGTGTCAACCAAAAGGTTGGTGAGTTCATAGGTTTATCGTAAGCAATAAAATTCATCATTTTGATAGACCACAAGATTTAAATACAGTACACCTATCTCTGGTACTAAACCATTTTTCATAATGCTTGGCAGAGTAGGTTCATATGTTATAATAGATATTTTAAGTTATTTTAATTGTCCAACGTTATTAGTCCACAGTTAGTAGTCCACAATTAGTAGTTCAACAATTCATATATAGTTTAATATATAATATTCGAATTAATTAATACGTGTCGTGACCCATTATATACATGTCTCAGACTCGATCACAACTCAAAGTATATATATTATTTAGAATCAACCTCGACCCTTTATATGCGAACTCGAACATTATAGCATATAGAGTGACTTACGGTTATTCCAAATAATATACATAGATGACGTCGATATGATATGTCAAAACATTGTATATGTGTCCCGATAATGTGCGTAAAATAAATAACAGAAATTAAATGACGATAAATAAAATTGCGAGAATTAAAATTGTGATAATTAAATTGCGATAATTAAATTAAGATAATTAAAATGTAACAGGGAATTAGGAAGAGTTAGCTGGGAACAGTTAGCTAGGAATAGTTAGCGTGGATTCTTAACAAAATTTCTCATAGTTAATTTGTTTGTTTCTAACAAATTTTATTTTGTCCAATGTTTTCTTCATTATGCCATTTGTTGGATTCTGATAGGTCAAAATCTAAATATGAAATTAAATGAAACTGGTTATTCTACGGTGAACGGATACGTATATCTGTGGATGTAAGTAGGATAGTAAATGACTGTTGAATCAGATTCAAAGAATGTACATTGTAACTTATTAATGTGAAATCTAAATATTCCTCGGGTATTACCTACCCGTTAAAATATTTTCACCATTAACAGTTTGTACACAAGAATTTTTAATTACAATCTTTATGAAAACATATATACATATATATTTTCTTCAGATGTAATCATGGATTTAATGAGTTAATATGATATTAAACTCATTTGATTTATGGTTAGAACTAGAGTACATAATCTCTAAAATATTAGAGATTACATAATCGTCATGTCAAACGAAGATAAATGATGTAGAACGTCATGTAGAACGATGATTATACTCGAGGTACAGAATGAGATATTGAAACTTGGATTGTTGGTGGTACTGGTATTGATGTTGGTGGTATTGTTGGTGCCGGTGATGTTGCTGAAGCTGGTAAGTTTTGCACCATATTTTCCAAATTGATTACTCGAGCGTGAAGCTCGTTGATTTCTTCCATTATTCCGGGATGATTGTCGGTCGGAACGAGCGGATGAATAAGGTTTAAAATTGTGGATAGAATATAATCGTGTCGAACTACCCTTAAAATGAGGCTGAAAATGGTGTTTCGAACAGGTTCGCCGGTAAGTGGTTCAGGTTTTTTACCTAGAGGTGAATTCGGTTGGTGGAAAGGATCGCCTTCTTCTTGTTTCCATTGATTTAGTCGACTACGAACCCATCAGATGAATTGGGGATGGATGATTGGTTGATTCATTCTGGTGATGCTGCTTTCGGAGCTTAGGTGAACATCCATGTCGGAATAGCTGTCGGGTTCCGAAGAACTTGAACTAGTGACGAGTTCCATTTCGTACTATTGAGTAAAGGGTTTTTCGGTATGAAATGATTTTCGGATGTCGGATGATATTCTAATTTCATAGAATACTTATATATAGTACAGAAGAACCCGTAGATTACGGAGGAATTTGCAGAATATGTCAGGCAAAGTTTACAGTAATAGATACGCTAAGATATGAATTAGCAGATACGCTAAAATATGAATTTTGTCTATACACTATTCATTCAATCAATGCAGTAAGATGTGTCTAGACTTAAGAATGATAAGCAGGTAATTTTATACGGATGATAAGTAGATGATTTTCGACTAGAATTGATAAGCAAAACTTTTGACAAGCAGACACGGTCGAAGTCCAGACTTACTAATGCATCTAAACAACTATCAGTTAGACACACTAATGTAAGACCTGGTTCGCTAAGACCACCGCTCTGATACCAACTTTAATGACCCATCCTAATCCACCTGGACGAATACATTACATTTGGTCTCATCGCGAGGTACGTGACCTCTATATGATACATTTTACAAACATTGCATTCATTTTTTAAAAGACAAACTTTCATTTCATCGAAAGTTGATAGCATGCATACCACTTCATCCAATATCTAACTATAAATGACTTAACAATAATCTTGTTGAACTCAACGACTCGAATGCAACGTCTTTTGAAATATGCCATGAATGACTTCAAGTAATATCTCTAAAATGAGCAAATGCACAGCGGAAGATTTATTTCATACCAGAGAATAAACATGCTTTCAAGTGTCAACCAAAAGGTTGGTGAGTTTATAGGTTTATTGTAAGCAATAAAATTCATCATTTTGATAGACCACAAGATTTAAATACAGTACACCTATCTCGTGTACTAAACTATTTTTCATAATGCTTGGCAGAGTAGGTTCGTATCCTTTTCACCCCCGTAGGTTGCCTCGCGATTTTTAAATAACCGTACACATATCTCGTGCACAAAACTAATACACATAACCTGTGTATAAAAATAATTCTCTCGATACATAACACTCATTTCGATTTCATTGATCAACATGGTAACCGACCTTAACATATAATGCGCATCAATAATATCCCCAAAACAGAACATCACGTCTGTATAATATATAATCTTTGAAGTACTAAACACCACGCCCACTAGCTCTTCCGTCTAGTGAATATTCTGGGTGGGGGTGTTAAACCCGGTAGCTACCTTTAGGATTCGCGTGAATTAGGGTCATAACCGATTCTAATTCTTAGGTTACCAAGCAATAATAATCGGGGGAAAATATTCACATCAATTGGTGGCAATTATCATGTCCACATAATTCAATAATAATCCACAGAACTTCTGTCTGCATAATAATTCATTCGAGGAATGTTTTGCTTGTGTCTATCTCGTTAAACATTTATAAAAGCATTTCATGTATTTACAGTTCAAAATATTTTCAAAAGCATTTAATAAAGCAGTTATAAAAGCAGCGCATGTATTCTCAGTCCCAAAAATGTAAAGAGTAAAAGAGAATCAAATGAACTCACTATACAATATTTTGTAGTAAAAATATTCATACGACGATACTGAACAATGCAGGGTTGGCCTTGGATTCACGAACCTATATCAATTGTATGTTTATTAACACATATAATCGTAATCGAGCAAATATATATATTATTACTAGTGATATATATTTTTATATTATTAACTTATATATTTCATTATATATTCATTTTATATATTTTAAATATATTTTTATATAGAAAATCTTTGGTTTGCAATATAATAGTTATAATAATATTAGAATAAGTATAATGATAGTAATAATAATAGTTTAAAAAAATGATAAATTTAAAAGAAATGTTACTTTTAGTAATAATAACAATAATACTACTTATATTTATAACATTGATACTAATAATAATATTTATAAAAATAATAACAAATTGTATTATTTCATAATGAGGGTAGTATTAATGATTATACTTATAATATTAATAATGATGATAACAATAGTTATGAATATAATAATGATACTAATTTTAATGATAAATATAACAAGTTGTATTATGATAGTAATAATAAAATTAATAATACTTAATGTTACTACTTAGTGATAACAATAATAACAATACTAATTATACTAATATTCATATTCTAATATTAGTAATAAAAATAACAATAATTTTATTAATCATTTTAATACTAATGATAATAATAATAATAATAATAATAATAATAATAATAATAATAATAATAGTAATATTAATAATAATGATAATAATAATAATGATACTACTAATAATAATATTAATAACGATAATACTCCTAATTACATCAATGATAATAAAAATTTTATCTCTAATATTAGTAAGAACATAACAATAATATTTTATAATAACAATATTACCAATAATAATAATAATAATAATAATAATAATAACAATAACAATAATAATAATAATAATAATAATAATAATAATAATTAATAATAATAATAATAATAATAATAATAATAATAATAATAATAATAATAATAATAATAATAAATGAGATAATAAACTACCCCAATAAGCCTTTTAAAAAAAAACACCCCAAGCTGGAATCGAACTCGTGACCCATCGTAAGTACACACACACCCTTAACCACTCTTCCGTCACTTTATTTATGAAATTATTCTTTTATTAAATCTATTTAACCAGTTCCTGTTTCTCTTCTTCTTCCTTCGGTTAACCGGTCGACCAGAACCCATTCTTACTATCGGTAAATCATTTATTTAGTTTTAAGATTATTACTTTATACAAAAACAATTTCCAGTGTTGAGTTTAATTAAAACAAAAAGAAATTAAAGAAATTAAATTAAAACTGATACAAAAAAAACACATATTAAACTCAAAATCGAATTCAATATTAGAGGCTGTTATAAGCCATGATTATAACATGAAAAGACTCTAATTCATCTTTAGAAACTTTCCAAATCATTAATTCAACTTGAATCGTAACAAAAAACACGAATTCGACTGAAGAACATTATTTGACTTTTAAAAACCAAAACTTTGACTTCGAAATTCAGATTTGATATATAAAATTAGACCTTGAGAATTTACATATAGTTTAAATGAAGGTTTTCTAATATAACTGCATTAATACATTTTGAATTTTCATTTAAAATTGGGCTTTTTGATAATTGAAGTAAGAACAGAGCTTACGGAGCTGTTTGATATATTTTTAGTTTTTAATACCATGAATTGCAGTAGAATGTATATCTAATGTGATGCTTAATAATTACTACAGCATTAGGAATCGTTTGTGTTTGTTTTATAGCTCAGATTGAGTCAACATTCGCAGATTCTATCGGTACAATAGAATGAATAAAAAATATAAAGGTAAACGTGATTGAATATCAATTGGTACGTTTGATATAGATGTGTAACGAATTGAAGACAGAAACAAAAATCTGTAATAGTTGGATTGTGAAATTAAACAAAATTTGTACATGTTCTTATTTTTTTATGATTTATGTAATTAAGATTAATAATTAAAATATATTAATAATAATAATAATAATAATAATAATAATTACATTCATAATAATAATAAATAATTAATAATAATAATATTAATACTAATAATAATAATAAATTGTATTATTTTCTAGTAATAATAATAATATCATTAATATATCAAATTACATGTATTAAATTTTATTTCTATATATATAGTATACATAATAGATTTTAATATTAATATTAATATTTATTTTGATAAAAGTGATAATAACCAAAATGATAATTTTTAATAAGTTTAATAATAATCATTAATAAAATGATAATAATATTATTATTAATAATACAAATAATAAATTGTATTATTTTCTAAGAATATTTATAATAATAGTAATGATTTTAATGATAATGGTAAATATAAAAATAATAATCTACAACAAAATTTTACTACTCAATATAATAGTGATATTAATAATGATAACAATAATAATAATTATAATATTCATAATTCTTAATAATAATTATACTAACAATAATTATAATACTAATACTTATTAATAACAATAATAACTAATAATTTTTAAATTACAATTATAATATGTACATAAAACTAATATTGATATTGATATTAGTATTAATAATGAAAGTAATAATAAGGTTATTATGACGACTATATTCTTAACTTGTATTTACATTTAATATACAAATTATGAATTTTGTAATATCTAATAATTATATCATATATTATATGAATACATCTATTGAATATTTATCATTTATATGTTCTATATATGTTTCAACAATAATAATTATTAATAGAAATCATTTATATATATTTATCTTATAAAGTTTCATAATAATATTATATATATATATATATATATATATATATATATATATATATATATATATATATATATATATATATATATATATATATATATATATTCATTTTAATAACTACTTAATTATTCTGTTTATTATTTTACATTTTTAATTTCAAATTGACTAAAGTGTATTTTATTAATTCAAAATATTATATATACACTTATATTTATATATATATATATATATATATATATATATATATATATATATATATATATATATATATATACATATATATATAAGTATTTACATATTCATTTACACACAACCATTCGTGAATCGTCGGGGATGGTCAAAGGTTAAATGTTTCCATGTAAGTAGTTCAAAAATTTTGAGACTCAGTTTAATAGATTTTGCTCATCTTGTCGAAACCATATAAAGATTAAGTTTAAATTTGGTCGAAAATTTTCGGGTCGTCACAGTTGATTTCTAAATGCTTGAGCATTTTATTCATTAGTTTGTTTCTGAGATGAGAAAAACTGCGTTTGAGATTCAACTAGCTTCGACATCATATCTTCTAAATTTGGCTTTTTATCATCAGTTTGTGGTGGTTTATTTGGAAAAATAGGTCTTTGATGGTTGTAAGTATATTGGATACTTGTTGATTGCTAGGACCTTGTTGGTTGTTGTACGGAACATTTCGGTTATAATTTTGATTTTGATTGTAGTTTGGTCTTGGCGGTTGATAATTATTTTGATAATTATTTCCAGGCCTTTGGTTTATATATGAAACATTCTCTCTTTGTTCCATTGTTTGTTCAACACTGAGACAATCTTTTGTCAAATGTGGTCCTCCACACTGCTCACAACTAATTCGTATTGTGTGAATATCTTTAGTCATCTTTTCCATTCGTCTCTCAAAAGCATCTAACTTTGCGGAAATGGAATCAAAGTCATGGCTAGAATCGGCTCTAGTCGCTTTAGATGAACGAACAATATCTTTTTCTTGATGCCACTCATGTGAGTGGGATGTTGTGTTATCAATAATTTTGTGAGCTTCAGTTGCGGTTTTCTTCATAATGGAACCACCAGCTGCTGTGTCGATGTCTTTTCGTGTAGTAACATCGCATCCTTGGTAGAATATTTATACTATTTGATAAGTGTCTAAACCGTGCTGAGGACATCCTCTCAACAACTTTCCGAATCTTGTCCACGCTTCATATAATGTTTCATTTGGCTTTTGCGCGAACGTAACAATTTCTCCTTGAAGTCTCACGGCTTTAGATGCCGAAAAGAATCTTTTAAGAAATTTCTCAACTAAAACATCCCATGTATCAATCGCTCCTTCAGGTAACGATTCTAACCAATCTTTGGCTTCTCCCTTTAAAGTCCAGGGAAACAACATGAAATAGATCTGTTCATCCTCAACTTCTCTGATTTTGAATAGAGTACAAATCCTATTAAAGGTACGAAGATGTTCATTTGGATCTTCTTTTGTCGTACCACTAAATTGGCATTGATTAGTTACCATGTGTAGGATTTGTCCTTTGATTTCATAATCTGGTGCATTAATGTCTGGTTGAGTAATGGCATGACATTGGCCAGTACGTGTAACTCTCATTCGATCCTCCATACTTAGAGATTCCTGATTTTCCATGATTGGATTTGTTGAATCTGAATCACTAGAGGATTCTGATTTAATGGTTTCTTCCTCGATAACCTCTGGTTGAATGATTGGTGGTTCAGGAGGAATGATTAGAGGTTCGGGATCTCTGAATTGTCCTTGAATATCCTCCGGGTTCTCAATTGTGAGGTCGGGTTCAAAAAATGGATTATCAGAAATTTGAATTGGAGTACTTGGATTACTAGATGATGATTCTAAAGAAAAATTAACGGCGACAATATTGGCTAGATGTCTTGATCGAGTTACAGGTGGTGAACGTATGAAAGGTGGTGAACGTTTTGCTCGGTGCATTCACAGAATATCCTATTAGTTATAAAGATAAAAATTATATAAGCTATCAAATTAATAGACTTTTCTGATTTTGCCCACGTTTCGAATAGCCAATAGATGCAGCAGGTAGCCAGGACCCTTTAAATTGGAAATCCACAACTCGCCACTAACAAATCCAACTATTAATACGAACCAGAAAATTTTGAATGTCTATCAATTTAACCGCTTAAAATAATTTTTCGTCGAAATTTAAAGAAAACTTTGAAAATTCTATGTCCTAAAAACTAGAGCGTCGAAATGAAAAAGAAAAAGCGCGTCGAAAAATAAGGAGTCAAAAAACAAACGTCGAAAAACAAACCGTCGAAAAATAATAAAAAGAAAGTAAAGCGTCAAAACTTAAAAGTCTAAAAACTAAAAATTAAAACTTGCGCCTAAAGGTATTAAAGCTTAAAAGGAATTCTAAACGAAAAACGGCAATTACTTAAATGGCACTAAGATCTATAAACTGCGTCGCAAAATTATAAAGCACCTAAATCTTAATCTAAAGAAAAAAAAACACTTGAGGGATTTTACGGCAAAGCCTAAAAATCTAGAAATATAAAATAACTATGGCAAAAACTAAGTTTAAAACTAATTAGGAACGACAAATATACAAATTACGAAATAAATGTTTAAACTATGCAATTTATAAAAACAAATATGATAAAATTACTTATTTTTATAAAAATATTGTTTTTATATTATTATTTTATAAAGGTAGTAATCTATATAATTAATAAAACTAATTAAAACTTAAAAGCACAAATTTAATTAAAAATTAAAACTAATTATTATTAAATTAAACCCTATTAGGTTAAATAATAATAATAATAATAATTAATCAAACCCTAAACTGCAATTATGGCGTACTAGGTTTCCTGTCAGACACGCTCATGCGATCGCATGAGTTCTGGGTGTCTGGGTCATGCGGTCACATGGAGTGCAGATTCAAAAAGGTTGCAGGCCGAAATTTTGCAGGTTCAACGTGTTTTTTTGTTTTTTTTTATTTTTTTTATTTCTAACTTTATTTCTGATTTTAATTTATATAAAATATAATTTAAATAAAACTTATATTTTAAAAATTACTTATTAGTTTTTGTTACTTTAACAAAATAAAAACTTTTTAATTTAAACACTTAAAAATATAGAAATATATTTTTCTCTTTTTTTATATATTTTTGTTTTTAATATTTAAATCTTCTTATATTTTTACAAAAATAGATTAAAAATATATATAATTTTTTTCTATAGCGTTTCATTTCGGCGTTGTTCCCAGCAGCGGCAACAAAAATACTTGATGTGTGCGAGGTCTAGTACGAAATAGATTATATTTTACTACGAAAAATTACGAAATACGATACAATTTTACACAAGTTATTTATTTATTTATAGAATGGATATACCTAAACCTTGCTACAACACTTATAGGCAGTGTACCTAATCGTAGAGTAGTGTAGTTTTTAGTAAGTCTGGTTCGTTCCACAGGGAGCTAGCTGAGTTTAACACTATATTTTTCACAACTATATTTGTATATATATATATATATATATATATATATATATATATATATATATATATATATATATATATATATATATAAGTAGTAATATTATTATTATAAAGGGGGGTTTTACCGTTTAATGACCAGTTTGTCGATTATAAAACTTAAATCACAATTAAAACCTAATGCAAAATATTAAAAATAAATATAACTTAATTTAAAGCGTAAAGTAAATGACGATAAATAAAAGTGCGATAATTAAAAGTGCGATGACATATAAAATAAAAGAATTATGCTTATTTAAACTTCCGTAATCATGATGTTTGACGTTTTGATTTTAATTTATTACCATGGGTTAATTGTCCTTTGTCCTGGTTTATTTGATACGTCCATCTGGTTTTTGTCCATAATGGTCCATCGGTCATAAATATAAAGTGCGAGTGTCCTCGTCGAATTACCCTTATACCCGAAGTCAAATATTCCAACTAATTGGGGACTTAAACTGTAACAAGGTCTTATTACTTTGTTAATAATTACACCAATTTTCCTTGTATGTAATTCACCCCTGTTTTAATGAGTCCATTGACTATTAATTTATCCCCGTGTCCAGTCAAATGAACGATTATTAGTATTTATAAATATCCCGCCCATCGTATCCGATCGAGTGTATGTGGTTATTTATAGATACGTCAAATTATAAATCTTTATATTAAATTAACGAACTATCATTCAGTTAAACAAATATAAAGCCCATTAATAGCCCATAGTCCAATTTTCACAAGTGTCAGTCTTTTGTCCAAACCCCAATTATGGTCCAAAGCCCAATAACCCTGTTTTAATATTTAGTCTAACATCACGATTACTTCGGCTTAAATAAGCATAATAATAACTTAGCTACGAGACATTAATTTAAAAAGGTTGAACATAACTTACAATGATTATTAATCGCGTAGCGTTACACGGACAGAGTTTTGACTTACAAAACCTTAAAACATTCGACACTATAACCTTATTATTATTATTAACTTAATATTAAAATTATAATTATAAATATAAATATATTGAGAGAGAGTAAGATGTATGATATATGTGTAAAATTCGTCGACCAAACGTTGCAATTTATAGGACCTGACCTGCTACAGTATCCCATGTGATCGCATGGGTTTAAGCCTTCTTGGCCATGCGATTGCATGGCCGCCTTCCACTGGTCACAAATGATTCCAAAACGTGGGCTGCTCGTATTTAAATATTATATAATATAATATATATAATTTTATATAATTATATATATATTATATTATATTCTTGTGCATCGTTACCTTGTAAATTTAGGTCTGTTGAGTCGCGCGTTGATAGTTGGTTCAGGTCTCGGTTTCGGATTTTCGAACGTCCTTTTGTACGCTTTGAAATCTTGTACTTTGCGTTTCGCGGCTCGTACTCTTGTAATTTTTAGTCGTTTCTCATCAATAAATTGAACCACTTGGATTGTAACTTGTACTTTTTAGCGTTTTGGTCGTTTGCGTCTTCAAATCGTAGAATCTGTCTTTTGTCTTCACTTTTTATTATTTAAACGAATATCACTTGTAAATAGAACAATTGCAACTAAAAGCTTGTCTTTCTTGAAGGATAATACTATGAAATATATGTTTGTTTTTAGCATTATCAAAGGGCCAGCAACAAGTTGAACCAACTCAACAAGATCCAACTCAAAGAACATATGATTAACTTTCAACTTTTAAGGTTACATAAGAGGCAGCTTCAAATGAAGTTAGTTCGACCAGCATATGAACTACAAAAGATGTTAGTTTAACCAGCAGAAGTTGTTAGTTCAACCAGCAAGAAGAACCAGCAGAAGTTGTTAGTTCAACCAGCACGAGGAAGGTTTAGAGCCAGCACATAAAAGTGATAGTTCAAGCTGCATGAGTTTTACTTAGTCTAAAAACTAATCACTCAGCACGATGATGTTAGTTATATTTTGGTTAGAAGGAAAAATGGAGTTTTGTCCCACTTTGGTAGAAGAGTGAAGTTGGAGGTGAACTCATTGGCTATAAAAGGAGGCCATGAGATTACTTTCAAATTGCACCAATCAATACACTTTAAGTATTTGATTATTTCTTTCTTTCTTACTTTATTTGAGAGTTGTATTAGTTAAATATTTTGGAGAGTGTAGTTGGCTTAAGAGAGTCATCTATATCATTGTAACAATTTGTGATATAGTGTATTTCTCTCTTTGGGGGCCGGTGGTTTTTCTCCTGTTTTGGAGTTTCTACGTTAAATCTTGTGTTGTGTATTGTTTTTATTTCTTTACTATTATTGTTGGGCTGGGTGGTGGGAATTAGTGAGACCGTAATTTCCCAACAACTGGTATCAGAGCATCAGGTTTGACGGGGGTCTCGGTTATAGGAGTCGGAGTATGCTCTATGGTTGCCACGGGAGTGGATCGTCCACATCAAAAACGAGTTCTATTGATCGTATAGGGTATCTGGTTAGACAATATTTTTTCTTATTCGTAGTAATAGTTGGATTTGTTAGTGGCGAGTTGTGGATTTCTGATTTAAAGGGTCCTGGCTACCTGCTACATCTTTTGACTATTCGAAATGTGAGCAAAATCAGAGAAAGTGTTGTGTATAGGATACGGATACGATGTCGAAGTTCAGTTCAATGAGGTTTGATGTAGAGAAATTTGATGGGATGATCAATTTTGGCTTATGGCAGGTTCAAGTCAAGGATGTGTTGATTCAGTCCGGGTTACACAAGGCATTGAAAGGTAAACCTACCTTTGTTCCCGGCAGTGATTCTAGCAGTAAGTTCGATGAAGAAGAATGAGATGATATGGATTTGAGGGCAGCAAGTGCGATTCGTTTGTGTCTTGCAAAGAACGTGCTTGCAAATTTGCACGGGTTATCAACGACAAAGGAGCTTTGGGTTAAACTAGAGCAGTTGTACCAGGGCAAGGGCATCTCCAATCGGTTGTTTCTTAAAGAACAATTTCATACTCTGCGTATAGATGGGGGTTCAAAGATTTCAGATCATCTAAGTATTCTTAACGGTATTGTTTCAGAACTGGAGGCTATTGGAGTTAAAACGGATGATGAAGATAAAGCTTTGAGGTTGATATTATCTTTATCATCATCTTATGAACACATGAAACCTATTTTGATGTATGGGAAGAAAACTCTGAAGTTTGAAGACGTTACTAACAAGCTCCTATCCGAGGAGAAAAGACTGGAAGGTAACGGGCTCTCGTCATCAGGAGATACAATAGTGTTGTGTTTGGATAGGCGAAAGAGAAACTCTGGGAAGAATCTGGTATGCTGGAGGTGCGGGAAGACTGGGCATGTAAGGGTTAATTGTCCAGGTGGAGCTAATCCGGCAAATGGCTCCAAAGACGCTAACATTGTCTCCGTTGTTACTGAGAGTGACGAATTCCTCTGAAGTCACACCATCCTCATGGTGTGTCCGCGCCACCATGGAAAGGGATATTCGTTAGCGGTTCCACAATTGCACATGAGCATTGGTTTGGCATTGATGCAAGTTGTGTGGTGGAAACTGATGTTGTAGCTGATGAAACTTCCAGGGAAAGCCAAACAGGAAGTTGCACCATAAAGTTTCAGCTGGTTGTTCAACAACATGTGCCGATGTGAAATGCTTGGAATGTGATATTCTAAGTGCTATACTCTTAATGGTGGAGTATGATAATTCTTGTTAAGAGTTATGATTGTCTGTGATGACAATGATTGTCGGTTTAGACAATGTTCGGTAAAGATGCAAGTTTTGTCTCTTGGGAGATAATGTCAACGGCATGAAGATGAGGATCTTGAAGTTGTCGTCGAGGAAGCGTCTACATCGGTTATCTCTGCAATGTGGAAGCATGATTATTTTCTTCTATCCAAAAGGTGGAGATTTGTTAGTTATATTTTGGTTAGAAGGAAAAATGGAGTTTTGTCCCACATTGGTAGAAGAGTGAAGTTGGAGGTGAACTCATTGGCTATAAAAGGAGGCCATGGGATTACTTTCAAATTGCACCAATCAATACACTTTAAGTATTTGATTATTTCTTTCTTTCTTACTTTATTTGAGAGTTGTATTAGTTAAATATTTTGGTGAGTGTAGTTGGCTTAAGAGAGTCGTCTATATCATTGTAACAATTTGTGATATAGTGTATTTCTCTCTTTGGGGGCCGGTAGTTTTTCTACTGTTTTGGAGTTTCTACGTTAAATCTTGTATTGTGTATTGTTTTTATTTCTTTACTATTATTGTTGGGCTGGGTGGTGAAAATTAGTGAGACCGTAATTTCCCAACAGATGAAAGCTAGTTCACTCAACTCTTATAATTAATGTTAGACCAGCACTAATCATTGATGCTCAATCAACTTTGAGGGTTATTAATCACCTACTTTTAGATGTTCAGACCAACAAGCATAAGACGTTAAAGTTAAACCAACCAGCTTTTAACAATGAAGCCAACCAACTTGACAATCTTTCACAAGCACTTATACTTTGAAAACGTTTGAAACTATTTCAATTCAAGAACCAGCTCAAGACCTGTGCTTAAAAAGCGTGTGGGTGATTCTAGAATGTTGGGCTGTCCAACGAAGATTCTCATCTATCATTGACTATTTTTTATCATAGAAGGAGCATTACAAAGTGGCAGGCTTTTTCAGTTAATTCTTATTGGCTGATTCGTAAATGCTTATCATTTTTGTCTCTTTTACTTTTTATGTTTTTGTCTTATTTAGAATTTGTTTTAATGTTTCCTCTATAAATAAACGTTGATTATCATTGTAAAACATGGTTGATGATGAATGAAAAAGTTTGATAGAATTTATCTATTTACTAAATCTTCGCATCTTTACGAATCTTTGATTCCGGTGACTACGAGTGGTTTCTTTATCAATGTATGTAATGTTTCTTTATCAAACATTGTAGTGAAATCTCATCATTTCTGAGTTTATAGTTGTGGTGGAATCTTTATCAGCCATAATCGAGGGTGTGGAGTGTTTCTAGATCTCATATTGTGGTTATATCTTTATCAATTAGAAGTTTAGATTCTCTATTGTTGGGTGTTTACACTTTTTTTTGTTGAGTTTGCTGCTCGATTTGTTCAGATATGTTGGAGAAAGAAATCTTTAATCGAAAATGCGTTTTTAAAAGTCATAATTAGGTATCACGTTTATTAATCTATATATCAATTAATAATTTTTATTAAATTCAACAACCCCGAATAGTACAAAGAAGTAGCGTGCCACATTTGTAAAAAAAAAAAAAAAAAAAAAAAAAAAAAAAAAAAAAAAAAAGTAGACGTGCCACATTTGTGACCAGATTCTGTATTACTTGAACTATTCGCGACTGAAAACCCTGCCACGACAAACAAATCAATTAATCAATTCCCACACCAACCCACCACACCACCGTCTTTGAATTTGAATCCCTTGTTATTATAAAACCCTCACACACTAACTTAAACAATCCGTGATTAAAACTAATTTCATTTTCAATTTCAATTTCAATTTCAATCAATGGGAGTGAACAATAATAATAATAACCTAATTCCAATTCCAGTTCCAAATGTGGTTATCAATAAACTGAAATTCACGTATCCAGGAATCGATGGCCATCCGCCACCCGGATCACTCCCTCTGATTGAAGATTTCTCACTCACTCTTAATTCCGGTGATCGATGTCTTCTCGTTGGATCTAATGGCGCTGGTAACCTAATTCATTCATTCATTCGTTTTGTATTGTAATGTTTATGTACAGTTGAGATGATTTCGAAATTTGATGTGTTTTGGTGGTGATTATAATAATGTGAAAGTTGATTGATTAATTAGGGAAAACGACGATATTGAAGATATTGGGAGGGAAGCATATGGTGGAACCTGATATGGTTAGGGTTCTTGGTAGATCTGCTTTTCATGATACTTCTTTGATTTCTTCTGGTGATCTTGCTTATCTTGGTGGAGAGGTATTTTCTTTTATCAAAATTTTATTTTAATTATTATGATATATTATTATTATGTTAATATATATATATATGAATATATTTAATTATTGTGTTTGGTGAGTAGAGTAGAGATTATTATGTACTCAGGAAATATCAAATAGGTAATGTAATTGGTCCCAAAGCGAATGAAGTATCTATAGACTCTAGTCCGCAGTTAATTTTACATTTTCGACTAGTAGGATATGTAATGCCGTAACAAAAATATGGTTAGATGAGGAGAAAGCTTTTGCCTTTTCATTATTATTTAAGTATAATAATTAGGAAATTAGTTAGTGACATTAAGATGCGTATTTTATATAGAATTCAATCTTTGTAATGTGGATGATTAGTTAATGACTTGGATGTATAGGTGGATCAATAGGAATTAACAGTTACGCATGCATACATAGTTGTTTGGTTGGGTAAGGGTTAGTTTCTTTCCATAGAGTCGAGTCTTCTGTGACCTGATAATTGGATAATGGAACACTTTGAGAGGTTAAGTGTTACTTACTAGATGTAATAGGGGGGTGTGCATGAGTCGGTTTGGTTCGGGTTTTGGAAAATCAAATAATAAGTGAGCATCCCAAATATAACAATACAACACTTCGAATTACTCCACATATTTAAAGAGTTTAATATATGTATATATATATATATATATATATATATATATATATATATATATATATATATATATAATGTATATATTTATTTATAAATATCGAAGTAATGTATGTAAACTAAGAAATCTGGTTCGGTTCAGTTTTCGATTTTATCGGCTTATTGGTTGTGGTTCGGTTTATGCTCACACTATTGCAAGTAATTTTACACTACAAGCAAATATCTAATTATAGTTAAAGTTACTCAAAGATAGTTATTATGATTGTATAAGCAGTTATATAACCGTTAGGACAGTTATTTATTTAGTTATAAATAAAAATTTGAAATAGAAATTTTTTCATTCACCATATACTTTTAACTTACATATGCACTAATGTTGATATGGTGGTCTAAAGCTATGAAGATAACTTGCAAATCAAGATAACAGAATCCCATTTCTAGAAAGAAAAAAATATATATATATATAAAGTTGGGTTCACAGAAGTTCATATCATACCTTGACATGAGAAAATATGAAACTTTAATCAATTAAACCATAACTTATATTGCATCAAGTACTAATTTCAGCAGTTTGTTGCTTCATATTATTTATATAGTAACTTGTATGTGCCCTTTATAAAAGTTTCCAAGATAAAAATAATAGTCATCAATACAATTTATTGATTTGAGTTACTTATGATACACAAATTTTATATATATTATTATCATTATTCTTAATGTATTTTCATGTTTTTATGGGCGTTTTGTTGGCTCTAAACTGCTGTTTAATTAAACAGTGGAGAAGGGAAGTTGCTTTTGCTGGGTTTGATGTTGCAATACAAATGGATATTTCTGCTGAGAAAATGTTATTTGGTGTATCAGGGGTTAAACCTGAAAGAAGAGCTGAGCTAATTAAGGTATTCCAAAAGATTAATATAAATAACTTAAATTTGTTTGTCTTGTTTTTTGCATTATAACTAATGTTGGTTTCATTATAGAAGATATTCCAAAAGATTAATATTAATAACTTAAATTTTTTTTTGTCTTGTTTTTTTCATTATAACTAATGTTGGTTTCATTATAAAAGGTATTCTAATATTCTAATTCTAAAGATTAATATTGATAACGAACATTTCAGGTTTTAGATGTTGATTTGTCGTGGAGGATGCATAAAGTATCCGACGGTCAGCGTAGACGAGTGCAAATATGCATGGGCCTCTTAAAGGAATTCAAGGTGTTAGCTTAGTGTAAAATAAGTAGATGATTATGATTTTTGTCCTTGAGTTTTTATTATAATTGTTTTTACTTAATGGTAATAGTAAATGGTAATGGTAATTTATGTATTTGACAATTGGTTACAATGTTGTGAAACTCGGAATCAATTGGCGAGTACTGGGCGATTACTCAGTTTTTGGAGAGGTCCAATTCGGTTAATTAAAATCAGTCAAAACTGGTCAACCCTTTGTCGAAGGGGGATTAATTTGGGCAACATCCGTTTAATCAGTCAACATCCGTTTAGTCAGTCAACATCCGATTAATCGGTCACCATAAATCGGAATTTAATCGGGGTTAGTCGGCGAAAACGGTCAAAGTCAAACTTAGTCAACATCCAATCAATACCCGATTAATCCCTAATTTTCCGATTACTCCCTAATAAGCTATTTTGCAACCTTGATTTGTCTTATGATAGTTTTAATCCCTTTGTTAAGTTAACCTTGTGTGATCAACTTATTTTTATAGGTTCTTCTACTTGATGAAATTACGGTTGACTTAGATGTACTCGCCAGAGCTGATCTTTTGGCGTTCCTCAAAAAGGAGTGTGAAGTGCGTGGTGCTACTATCATCTACGCTACACATATATTTGATGGTCTTGAAAATTGGCCTTCACACATGGTAAGATTTTATTTAGTCATTTATCTGTTTATCAAAATGCGAAATATGATACCGTGGCCATAAAACGCTGTCTTTGTTTTAGGTATATGTTGCTAACGGAAAGTTGCAGTTAGCATCAACTATGGAAGATGTCAGAAAAATGAGTAATTTGTCTCTAATGGTAAGTTTACTTTATTTATCTGTCACCTTCTACAAAATTATGAAATTATTTATGTTCAAATGTCTCATAATAATGTGAAAGTTTCCATATTTCACCAAGTTCCATAATACGGCTAACCTTTATTTAGGGTGATAGTTATAATTTATAAATGAGCTCACAAAGTTCCTACACTTGTGTATTTATTGTGGGCTAGCTTGCATATTGTATTTTGAGTTTGACTTTTAAGCTCAAAAGATCAATTTGACTCACAAAGTGGATGCAAGATGTTTCGTTTTTAATACAAATTTAATTAACCAGGTTAACTGTCATTAGATTGAGAACATTAATATAAAGTTTAATGGTATTCGAATTCTTGATATTCGATGAACTGTAAAATGCAGCTGTAGAATTGGGTTCAGTTTGTAACTTTCCAGTTAGGCTAGATAGTTTCTGTAGGTCGCGTATTGTATCTTATATATTGTACATTTTTCCCTATATATAATACGTATTTGCTTTTCAACAACAACAAAAAAAAAAAAAAAAAGAGGACAAAACTTTCATGGTAAATGGATGTTGGTTCAATGTTTAATAGATAAATTGGACTTAAAAAAGTCAATATCAATTGAACCAATTAACACAGCTTGTTTGTTAATGGTTTCAGAGAACAGTAGAACAATGGCTTAGGAAAGAAAGGGATGAGGAGAGGAAGAAACGAAAAGAAAGAAAAGCAAATGGACTTCCGGAATTCGATAAGCGTATTGACGGCACACGAGTAACCGGGGATCCAGTTCGTGTGGTCAACAACGGTTGGGCTGCTGGAAGGTTGAACTCCACTGTTGCTGGTGAAGAGAACTTTGTTTATAGTTCAAACAGGGTAGTCAGACAATAGTCAAAGTTTGATCCTAAGACATTAAAAAAAAAAAAAAAAAAAAAAAAAAAATTAAAGAATAGTCAATATGAGAACACAGTCTGATTTACATATTTTTTCTTCCAAAAAGTTACACAGTTCTTTCTGTTGTTGATGCTAAAATTGTACATTTATCTTATGTACTGGAGGGTATCTATTGTAAAAGGTACCAGAGTCAAGTGTCTCAATGTGCCAAACTACAAATCATATTTTAATGAGTTTATTGTTATTATTTTAATTCTATACTCATGTTTGTGCTTATTATCAGAATCTAGGTATTTTTCTCTTTATATTTTTATGCTGAATAAGGTGTTTAGGATTTAAGGTGCATGTATAGAGGAGGTTGTGTGTTTTTCATACTCAACAGTCAAGCCCAGTGAAATGCAGGAAAATCTACAAAAAAAAAGTCTTGTTTGATCAAGTCAATTTTTTGTTATGACATTTTCTTTGATTTTAATTCGTATGGATTAGTATCTTGATTACTATAAAAGAAAAATAAACAGATGGAGAGTTACTTTTCTTTGCCATACAAAACTATTATCTTGAGATTTTTTACCTTTTCTGAACTTAGGTTCAATTCTATGTTGAGAAAGGGGTAAATAGTGAATAAAGAATCCAGATATCTTTAATGGTCTATTGAAAAAATAATAGTGCAAGAATCGCCATGCGTCCTTCGAGAGTGCTACCAAGGTTGCTAGCCTTTCCGGTGAGGTTCTAAAGGTTGCTAAATCGTCTTGCACTTTTGGTGATGTTGGCTCTTTGTTTGCCTTCATAAAAACAATGAGAACGAAACATGTCCATGATGCGGTTGATGTGGATCTTGAAGACGATGAATTTTTGGCTTGTAATGCTTGGGTTAATGAGCTTAATGCGGCTTCGGATTTGGATGTTGTGTTATTCGATGTTTTCCCTGATGATCTCTTGGCTATTTCTAATCGAATCGTTGTGACGGGTCATCCCGTCTTTGATCATCATGTTGAGTTGGTTAATGAAGCATTAGATGTCAATGGTGCTCTGGGTATTAACGACAATGTGCCAGATCCGGATCAATTGCTTGACGTTGAAGAAGATGTGGTAGATGTTGCAGACAAAGTCGTTTGTGATAACGAGTTGCGGTTCGGTAGTTTTGTTGTCAATGAAGCGTTGGGGTCCGAAGTTGAAGTGACCGTGAAAAAGTCTTTTGTTGTGCCCACTGTTGAAAAAATTCATAGTGATCCCCCTATTTTGTTTAATGAGCAATATGTTGCTACTTTACCCCATGTTTATAATGGATGTAATGTTTTATAGGAGAATGCAAATTCATCTTCCCATGTTGCAAATTCTTCCAATGTTGATGTGAAGAATGTTTCAAATCGCGTGGAATTTGGGCCCAATAAGTTGGGCCGAACTTTTAAAAACAAGCAGAAAAAGAAATCGGATTGCGAAGGTTTCGTGTTACGGGATGAAGATGAGGTTGGTGCTTCGAACAATGTCAACAAAGGCTTTTTTCAAGGTTAGCGGATCAGGGTTTGATACCCCTGTGTTCGTCCGGCTCTCTTGTTGGTAGTAGTTCATCTAGCGTGATCTCGTACAATTTTAAATCTCGAAAAGGTAAGGGCATCCACATTGACAAGGTTGACGGGTTTACAAATTGCCCGGATGAAAGGAACCGGAAAGGTCCATCCTAAATTGGGTATTTGTGTGGTGTTTGTTTGTTTTCTTATTTTGCTTTATGATTGTCTTAGATTGTGTGTTTGCTATTGTTTGCTTGTCATTGTTTAGTGGTCTAAATCTTAGTTTTGTTCGCTTTGCAGTAGCGTTTTTTCTTATTAGTTTGGCTCGGTTTGAGTAAGCGTCGATTTGTGACGTTTACTAGTTTCGAGCCTATCATGTTTAATTCGTCTATATCTGTTAGGGTCCTTCATTATTCGATGAAGGTTCCCCCATTTTAATGGTATTCGTTATTTAGCAATTTGAAGGAATTAACAATGTCAGCTTAAAATTTTAAAATTAAAATATATATATATATATATATATATATATATATATATATATATATATATATATATATATATATATATATATATATATATATATATATATATATATATATATAACTAATTACTGAATAAAAGAGTGACATGTTTAGGAAATTAGGATTAATACTAAAATGATCTTATATACATTTTTTAGGCTTAATTCTATAATAATAATAATAATAATAATAATAATAATAATAATAATAATAATAATAATAATAATAATGATGATGATGATGATGATGATGATGATGATGATGATGATGATGATGATGATAATAATAATAATATATCAACCATATTAATAATGACTATAAAAATATATCAAATATAAAATGTACAGTAAAAAATTAGAGAAATGATTATGACAGAAAATTGAACAATTATTTTGTGTCTCTCTGATATAAATATATAATGCAAGTCTAACTCTATTGATTCTTGATTCATTTCTCATGTATACTCAATTTACATATATAAAGATAACTACAAATAATATAACTAAATATATAACTACAAAAAAAATTTCTAATACAAAATATACTTCGAGAAATGATTATGAGAGAAAACTCAAAAAAAAAAAAAAAAAATTTGTGTATATTGTATTATGTCATGTGTGACTTAACCATCCAGGCATAGCCTGGGTGGCCAAGGTGCCCCCAAACGTTCAGTTGACCAGTTAAATTAGAGTTTCCTCAAATATGGCGTAGGTTCGATTCTTCGGCCACCCATTTGTGCTTGGTGCTGAGACAGGGGTTAGTTCCGACTACACTTAACCGGGACTGTGATGACCCGTTTGCAGTTGGCATCCAAAGGATGCATGGGGTTAGAAGTTCCCCGCCATAATAACCTTTTTTTTCCTCAAATTATGTCATGTGTGACTTTCAATGTAAGTCTAACTCTCTTACTTGCCTTAAAAAAAGTTACATGCATAAAAAATAATAAAAAAATATAAATACATATATTATAATAGTAAATAAAAAATTAATATATATATATATATATATATATATATATATATATATATATATATATATATATATATATAGAGGAGTGTTCAAATGAGAACATTCTCATTTTAAATATTGGTGAGAACAATTATGGACCATTGGATGAGGTAGTTATTAGATAATAGATTTGAATTAGATTAAAACTGTAAATATACTTGAGGGGTATAATTGTAAAAAGGTAACAAGTAGTGTTTTACTGAATTGATGATTGTATTCACTATATTCTCGGCAAACAAGTAACCGTCTAACTTAATCTTCTTCCTTTTTTATTTTTCCATCTAATTTATACAATGGTGGTATTAGTTTTAAATGTAGCTTTTGTAAATCCTATTCATATAGCGATATATCCTGTCACCCCGTTGCATCCAAAGTTACCGTCAAACTACTATTACATCCTGATTTAGTGATGATTAAATTATTTTATGGAGCATCCATATTACACGAAGATGAATTCGTTTATTAAGATTGAAATCCTGGATGTGTTTTTCTTTTTGAGTTTTTAGTGATCATCCACTATGATCCCTATCAAGCTTTCTCTTTTGAAATCAGTCAATAAGTAAACATGGGTTGTTTTCTATCGTTGCATCCTCAATTTATAGTTTTCGTTTATTTTGCAGTCAATAAGAAAACATGGATTGTTTCCTATCGTTGCATCCCCACTATGTATCGTATATTCTTTGAAATACTATAGGTTGAATATGTTGAAGCATCCTCCTTATGTATGATCAGTATATAAGATGCATCCATACTATTATAAATAATCTGCATTTTTTGGCATCCAATTCCACCTGTTTCAAATCAAGGAAATGAAACAAATTTCATTGATTAATATTATAGTTGTTTTATATTACATATATAAGATAAGATATAAGATGCATCCATACTATTATCAATGTATAATCTGCATTTTTTGACATCCAACTCCATGTTTCAATCTAAGGAAATGAAACAAAATTCACTGATTAACGTTCATATCGTTATATATTATATACTACATATATACAGTATGTTTGAATTAATATTGAAGTGGAAGTAAATGGAGTTTGCACGGAAACTAATAAACTTGAGAAATTCACGTTAGAATAAGTAAGAGAGCAAAATCCCATATTTACCCATGTTCTCATTTTATTTATATATGAGAATATTCTCATGGGAATGCTACCATATATATATATATATATATATATATATATATATATATATATATATATATATATATATATATATATATATATATATATATATATATATATATTTTGTTGTAAATCTCCTGTGATCTCCCATAGATCTCGTTTTTAGAAGGCTACCGAGATGAGATGTTCATCTCCCGAGATTTCTCGATCAAAGGGGTCAAACTTAGTCAAAGCCACGATTTCTCGAATTTTCTTGTTAATTTGCAAGGTAAAATTCGTAATTTCTAAGATTTTCTCGCTCATTTCTCGGATATTTTTGTAAAATCTCATAAAAACGTATATAAATATACATATATTTATGTTTTTATGTATATTTTTATTAAAAAAAACTATAAAGTCAACGTAAGTCAACGTCCGAGATCTCCCCGAGATAATTCCGAGATGCCGAGATCTCCCTAAAAAGTCCAAAAGAGATCTCCCCGAAATCCGAATTCTCCAACCTTGTATATATATATATATATATATATATATATATATATATATATATATATATATATATATAACCCTTATATACTAAATGTGGTGGGAACATTTGTAGTTTTAGTTATAATCGATTATAGTTTTAAGTTACGTTCACATTACAATCGGTCCCTCAACTTTGGCTATATTTACACAACGGTCCTTCAAGTTTACACTTTCTCAGGGGTAAAAAATATAAATATATAATTTTATTAAAACAAAAGAAAATAATGAAGCGACCCGTCCTAATCCATCCGGACGAAGTCCATATCGATTACAAACGATTCACAATAGTTGGTTACATCGCGAGGTACTTGACCTCTATATGATACATTTTACAAACATTGCATTCGTTTTTAAAAGACAACCTTTCTTTACATCGAAAGTTGACGGCATGCGTACCATTTCATAACATATTCAACTATAATTGACTAAATAATAATCTTGATGAACTCAACGACTCGAATGCAACGTCTTTTGAAATATGTCATGAATGACTCCAAGTAATATCCTTAAAATGAGCAAATGCACAGCGGAAGATTTCTTTCATACCTGAGAATAAACATGCTTTAAAGTGTCAACCAAAAGGTTGGTGAGTTCATTAGTCTAATATAAATAATCATTTCCATCATTTTAATAGACCACAAGATTTTCATTTCTCATAAATATACGTCCCATGCATAGAGACAAAAATAATCATTCATATGGATTGAACACCTGGTAACCGACATTAACAATATGCATATAGAATATCCCCATCATTCCGGGACACCCATCGGACATGATAAAATCGAAGTACTAAAGCATTCCAAATTCCAGAATGAGGCTTGTTGGGCCCAATAGATCTATCTTTAGGATTCGCGTCAATTAGTAGATTGGTTTACTAATTCTTAGGTTACCAAGCAAAAGGGGCATATTCGGCTTCGATCATTCACCCATATAATGTAGTTTCAATTACTTGTGTCTATTTCGTAAAACATTTATAAAAGCGCATGTATTCTCAGTCCTAAAAATATATATTGCAAAAGCATTTAAAAAGGGAGCAAATGAAACTCACATAATGTATTTTGTAGTAAAAATACATATGACTATATTGAACAATGCAGGGTTGGCCTTGGATTCACGAACCTATATCATTTGTATATTTATTAATACACATAATCATAACTGAACAAATTTATTTATTATATCTTTATTTCGTATATTTAATTTGTGTATATATTTAAAATGGTTAATATTCATATAGTTATATTAATATATCCATATTTATATATGTAATTGTTTAAATGTTATACTTAAAAATCGATAGTGTTGTTATTTGTATGTATTTATGTAACTAATATTAATAAATTTGATATATGTAGTTATATGAAATTTTAATATAATTTTAGTATATGTAATAAGTATATTGTAGGTACAAAATATTTATTTGTTTAAAAATGATAGTTTTGATATTAATAATTTACTAATAATATTAATAATAACTTTATTAAAATAATAATATTAATAATAATAATGATATTGTTAATAACGATACTTTTGTTTAATAATAATAATTATTATAGTAACCAATATATTTGTAACACTTAATAATAATAATACTAATACTTATAAGATGATATTAATACTACTATTAATGAAATTAATAATAACTTGTGTTATATTTTATAATAACACTAATAATAACAATCATAATAATGATAATACATTCTATTAATAATAACTAAATTAATGATAATATTTGAAATAATGATAATAATACTTACATTTAACAATAATACTAGTTAATAATAACAATAATAACAATCCTAATAATAATAATACTAATATTTATAACATTAGTAATAATAATAATAATAATAATAATAATAATAATAATAATAATAATAATAATAATAACATTAATGATATTAATAATTAAGATATCAATTAATACCTTAGTAACATTAAAAAGGAATAAACTGCCCGCAACTGGACTCGAACCCATGACCTCTCATTCGTCCGAATACACCACTAACCATCCCACCATTTTTGTTTTTCTGTTTATACTCACAGCTAAACTATTTACGCCGTTTATTATTAGTCCGGCCCAAACACGAAATGGTACACGCCCATCAATTAATTCGGCCCAACAGGGCAGCCTACATAAAGTTCCAGCCCAAGCTTCCCTTGTAAAAAAAATGTTTTGCAGTGACCTAGTTTCAAACTTAAGACCTCTCGCTCAACACAAGCCTCCTTAACCATCGATTTGTTATGTTATTATTGAAATAAATCCTAACTTTAATCTACTTAACTCGTATTTCCGGTTTCCTTCTTCTTCTTCACTTACAACCCACTTATCATCATTCGTACGTCTATGTTATCTTCTCATCATCATTGTCTCATCCTTGCCGAATACCCATCATCATTAACATCATGCTAAACATAATCATCATCTAATCATAATTATAATCATCCTCTAATTATTCATAATCCTAATTGAATAATCGTCATTATCTAACTAACCGTCATTATTATTGTAATAACCATTACCATCATCGTGACTTATCATGATCCTCTTTACACAGTCGATATCACCATCGTCAACATAGACTCATCATTATTATCAACCGTTCATCGATATCTCGTATCATCTTCTTAGATCGCATCCTCCTCTTCTAATAGGTTAGAAACAAAAACGCAGCTGCAGCTGCACCTTCGGCTGAACAAAGCAAAAATAAGAGAAACAGATGTGGTAGTGAGGCTGCTTGTTTGAGAAGCTGTAGCAGCAACACTTAAGATATCGATTTTTTTATTGGATTTTGATACAAGCCCAGTTAGAAATGGCCCAACTACAGCCCATTATGGTAACCCAACTATTCTCACATGGCAGCCTAGTTTGGATGTAGGTTACTGTCGAGAAAAATAAAATAATAGAAAACAGAAACGGGATAGCAACGGTACACTCGACAAGTGGGTTTGGTTCTTGCAGATACATTAACAGTAGCTTCAAATCATCATTCATTTTATCATTATCCACTCGTCATCTTCTCATCATCGATATCATCGTCATCTTTATGTATCATCGTCATCGTTTCGAAAAAAATGGCAGCCGGAATAGTAGTGAATAACAGTAGAGGTTGTTGTATATAGCGATGGTGAAGGTGGTGTTATGTTGTGGTCATGGTGATGAATTATTGTGGTAAAGGTGGCGGTTTAGACAACTAAAGTGAGGGTGGGTTACGGTTGGTGAAGGTGTTCACAAATAGGAACAGGAAGGAAACGGTGTCTAAGGGGTTTGGTTCGAATTACATCAAAAAGGTGGTGGCCGGGTGATAGTTGATGGTTGTGGTGAAAGGAAGAAGGAAGAAGGATATACATCTATATATCTTCTCTATATATGTATGCTGGTAATATGTAAATATATAGATAGAGAAATAGATTAGGTAGTATATAATATGTGATAAAGTAATCACCTAATTCTCAATCATTCAATTATACACATATGTCATACAAATTCACGGGTAGTGTGATTCAATAAAAAAAAAATAGTGATAATAATAATATAATAATAATTATAATAATATATAAGAATAAAAAGTCCATCTATTTTGTTCTCATCTACCGACACTCCTAACGGTGTTATATCTTGCCCCGTTGATTAATTTAGTGGCGGATAAAAGTCTTCGAAAAATTTTCAAATTTTTAAATTAAGTATATTTATTTATTTTAGTCATTATGGCATAAAAAATTCGAGCATTAACATGTTAACTAAAAATTACATCAACTGTCCCTCTCATTTATGGGTAAAATATAAAAAGTATTAAATCTAAATAATTAGATCCTAAATATACTTTTAATAAGCCTATAACTTATATAACTCATTTTCGGATCACCTTTTATTTTAAAATTACATAAGTTTGAATTTAACTTTTCTAAATAATAAACGAAACATCCAACGAGTATTACAATCATTTAATATTTATTTTTAATATACTTTATTTATATATAGTTATGCTTTAAATAATAATTATTATAATATCTTATTTTATTTTATTTTACATAATTAATATTAAATACTACAACATATAATGTTTCAAATTATTTTTCCAATTTCCATTTATATATATTTATATATACACACATAACTATTTACAATTAATTGTTCGTGAATCGTCGAGAACAGTCAAAGGTCAATTGAATATATGAACATTGTTCCAAAATTTTCTAGACTCAACATTACATACTTTGTTTATCGTATCGAAATCATATAAAGATTAAGTTTAAATTTGGTCGGAAATTTCCGGGTTGTCACAGTACCTACCCGTTAAAGAAATTCCGTCCCAAAATTTAATTGGGATGGTCATGGCTGACAATAAATATGTTTTCATAACTCATACGAATTGGAAATTAGAGTTTTATCATCATTGAGTAATATGGATAAAATGATTCGATTAATCGAAGCGTATGAATGAAGCTATCACAAAAGATCGAGATGAAGAAATGGAGATTTTCCACAACTTTTGACGTAGTCGCGATTGAATTCCGGAATTCAAGGGATTTAAAGAAAATCTTCGAAATCTGAGAGATTTAAATTCTTCGGCGAATAAGGAGATTAAGATCTCTATAATTAAATACGGTGATCTATCTCGATTACTCTGTCTGATATTTTCATTATAAATTAAACTCCTCCGTTCCATTATTCTCATCATTCCTATACTTTCTTTCTTAGTTCATACATCCAAAAGGTTGTGAAAATACTTAATCCCGTTCTAATCCTTGATATTTTCCTAATTATCATTTTTGTCATCCTTATTTTCAATCTTCCACTAGAAAAATCTGTTTACTTCTACTATAGCCTTGGGGTGATACTATTCTTAATTATACTGTGTCTTTATATTGCTATTCGTATTAATATTCACGATTTGTGACTTCCATGTTGTTATTGGGCTTTATATTTTCTCTTATATTTTGGAGCTCTTTGCCTTTTTATTATCCTCCCGACCTCTAATAAAGCGAGTAACGGTCCAGAATTCGTAAGTAGGGAATTTCAAATGAACTTAATGTTCTAAACAAGAAGGAACGTAATGGCACGATTTGATTTGTCAAATTACCAGAATCACTGAGAATAGAACTATCAAGAATATATTTTCTTGATATGTTCAGAAGTTAATCAGAATAAAAGAGTTATGTAACATGACACATGATGACGTTATAATCTGTGAATCATCATGTTCCATTTAGAAACTTAGCATGACTTATTGTAATATAATCACGTTGATCAAGTGTCATTATATTATACTAACTCATGCATCAGTTCCCAACATTACTTCAATAACATTCATATTTTAAGCTCAAAAGTTTACAGAATATAGAAACTAACAGTTTCTATATGATATAACACGGATAGCACGAAGAGATTAATGATTTCATATAAGAATAGTTATGAAAATATCTTCAGAAATATGGAGGATATTTATAATGAAAGATACTATGATATCTTGGAATTTCTAATATCGAAGGATGGTGAAGAAAATTTATCCGCAAGAGTTTGGAGTCAGAAGCAAGGTATTCGCTAAAGATTTCATCAGAAACAGAATCATCAGGATTCTTAATGTACAAGTTTAGTCCTTGTGATTTGTTTAGAGACTCCTTCGTAGTTTGCTCAATCAGTTGTTCAGTTTCAAACTTTTTCTGAGCTTTGCCAACATACAATTCTTTTATCATCAACTTTTGGCTGTTGAGGTTGTTTATAGTTTTTGTTGCTTCATTCAACTTTTCAAAATTCAGAGTATAAATTCGCAGACTGGGTGCTTTTCAGAATTTCAGAATGGAAGATCATAGTTCTAAGAGATAAATGTTATATGGATATATATAACTGTTGATGTGGAAATGTTGCGAGACTCACAATACAGATTTGCTGATTCCCGGCAATTGGTATGACAATTCTCATTACAAGGTGCGGATGAGTTCATGATAAGACTTCAATAGATAAATATAGTGATTTGTCGGAGAGGTTTAAGCCAAGGAGCAACGAAGTTGCTGGTACATCTGCTGGTGATGGGGTGGAATATAAAAGATTTCCTGGTAACAATACAAGAGCACGCAAATATATCAAGGTTATAATAAGGTTGTTTCAAACGAAAAGTCGAAGTTGACTTGCTGGAGCTGTGACAAAACTGGCTATCTCGATCAGGAGTTGCAAAGTTATTTTCGATAATAATAACGCTAAAGGAATTAGCACAGCTATGTGTTAAACGTTTACTCAGGTTCCGAGTGTTTTTCAGGTGCAACACTATATGCATCAATCTTTTCTTCCGTAAATGAAGTGCGGTTGGTTCATCCTCCCGATTGAGGTGTTTTCAAGAATCATGAAAGGTTTGAACGCAGATTGTAATCGTCAGTATACAAATGAGGTTTAAGACGAACTCAAGTGGCAAACTTGAAGAAATATTTAGTTTCATATGTTATAATCTGTGATGACCCGAAATTTTTTGACTTATTTAAACCAATTCTCTATACGATTTGTTATTTTAACACGCTAAACAAAGTCTGTTAGATTGAGTCTCAAAATTTTAGAACTGTTTCATATATACAATTACCTTTTATTACTCTCGACGATTCATGAACAATTATATGTATATATATATATATATATATATATATATATATATATATATATATATATATATATATATATATATATATATGTACAAGTAAAAATGACTTTCCTACAGTAAAACCCTATTTGCTACAGTAAAAATTACTTTGCTACAGTAAAACACTATTTGCTACAGTGAAACCGTATTTTGCTACAGTGCTACATTGAAAAAGACTTGCTACAGTGATTTGCTACAATAAAACACTATTTGCTACAGTAAACACTATTTGCTACAGTAACACTATTTGTTACAGTAAAAAACTATTTGATGTCGACGAACTAGCAAACAAAAACGAAAAAGGTGGCCATGCGATCGCATGGCAAAAACACTGAAAACTCATGCGATCGCATGAGCTACAGTAAATCGAAAAGTACTATAAAAGGTCCGTTTTGCTCGACGAATATTTCATAAATTTTCTTATGTAATTTATTTATATTTATATTATAATTATAATTTTAAATTTAAGTTTAATAATAATAAGGTATATACGAGAGCGTTTTAATTCGGGTTTCAAACCGCTTTAAGCTAAGGAAGTATTGGGTATTGTTCGGGGTATTGTTCTTGAATCCAAGGCCAACCATACAGTCGTCTACCATCATTACGTCTACGCAATTTACCTACAATATTGAATCGCAATATTGAACTGTGAGTTATAGTCTCCCTTTTTAAATACTTTAAATATTTTTGGGCTGAGAATACATGCAAATTATTTTAAACGCAATAAGACACAAGTACATACTAAATTCTACACTGAGTTAAACCGAAAATCCCTTAGCTTTGGCAACTAGTAGCTGCCAGTACATAGGATATGGACTGGTGGGCGCGAATAATTGTATATGGATCCATAGGGCTTGACATCCCCGTCCGAGCTAGAGCGCTAGCCTTTTAACGGACGTATGTTATTTGAGTTTAAGACACGTTGGTTTGCGTGTATTAAAACGAATGGGGTAATTATCACTATAGTGTTAAGTTTAGTTACCAGGGTGCTCTGTTACGTAGAATCTATTGATAAACTTTTGATGAAATCTTGTGGTCTATCTTTATATATGTTTATGACTCGAGCAATTAAACCTATAACTCACCAACATTCGTGTTGACTTTTTAGCATGTTTTATTCTCAGGTCCTTAGATGAAACAACCCAACCCGTACTCCGTACGCTATAATTTTTTTTTTTTATAATATACACATTTATGCGCCAATTAAATATGTAGACCAACTCACAAGTTTCATTAAACCGTACAACCATTACCAATGTTTACAAAAGGCACAATGGCCGTTAATTAAGTTAATACAAGTTTGACCGAATACAATGGTAGTTTATTAACCAAACGACCCGACGAGCATGGTTTGGGACTAAACTACCCAAAAGGTGGCCAACTTCCAAAAGCTCCTACAAGCACATCATCAAGGGCATCTAGTGCCCGACAATCCCCTTCCCTTTATCCTCACCTGCAACTAAAAGATAAACAACGAGAGGGGTAAGCTAACGCTTAGTGAATGCAATAATTATACATGATCATATATAACCTACTTACTTGCATACACTTACACAATACCACATACGAGCTAGCAATTCAACAAACATGCAATCCATCATGCATAAACTACTATCCACGTTCCACATTACGCTAGCAACAATAATAGCATATAGTTCACAATATAATATGCTAAGTACAATTCGCACAACCATGGTTAACCAAGTATACCAGAGAATGGTACATGTAAGTCCGTTGGAGTTCATAACATCCACTAGTGTTACTTATACACCGCGTAATCACTAGTCCCCCGGGTGATGTCTTAAACACCGCGACTAACTCACCCTTACAACAATGTGGCGTCTTAAACACCGCGGCGAATCCACACTTCATTCAATACAATGAGTGGTGTCTTGAACACCGCGACACTTCCACTCTCACGACATTGTGGTGTCTTAAACACCGCGACAATCCCACAAGTCAATTACACAAGGAGTAGTGTCTTAAGCACCGCGACAATACTACTCGTTACCTAGAATGTGGTGTCTTGAACACCGCGATACTTCCACATTCATACCACACAAATAAATACATTATATACGTTCACGCATAATTATTCCACTCACCTTGACGCAAGGATGATGAATAATCGCTTTCAAACTTCAAAGCCAAGTACCTAATACATTAAGTACCAATTCAATACATAAACTAGTGGAATTAACCACATTACATTTACTTGGGCATTTAATGACTCAATTTCGCATTAAATGACCCAACCACACCACAACCGCCCTCTTAATGGCCAAGACTCGACTTTAATTACTGTTACAATACATAAGACATACGAATACACATTTAATGTTAGTAGGTAGTCGGTGCAATTAATGTAGTTAGTTGGGTTGCTGCATTTATTGGGCAGTAAGGTCTTGTATCTCGGGTCTATAAATATCCTCGTTGTATCTTGTAAATTTGTATCAATTAAGAGAGATGAAATTACAGGGAGTTTAGATGTTCGTAGATGTTAAATTTCATGGTATCAGAGCATACCTATGAGTGTTTGAGTCTGGTATGTAAGTCACCACCACCACCATAACCACCCACTGTCAATATCACTTCTGTCTCCAAAATTAAACCATTTCGAAGTCACTTTCAGATCTCACCACCCCCGCCAAACGTCCCAGAAGGTCCCGAATTGTATATCTGAAAAATACGAAAAACTTCCGGCCGCCGTAAGCCATCCCACGCGCCGCCTATCACCGCCAGTCGCCGCCCACTCGCCGGCGCGTGAGGGCGCGTGGATAACTCTCCACCGCTGGTTCTCTTTTCTGATCATCAGTCTCGTGATTCCGATCATCTGTCCGGAATATTTCTCCGATTGCTCGTGATTCTCTCTGTCAGTTTTTTTTTTCTGTGTGGTTGGTTCTCTCTTTCTGTCTGGATTCTTTGGGAGGGTTCTCTTTCTACCTCTTATTATATTCCACTCCTAATGTGTAAGGTTTATATCCACTAGTAAGTGGAAATAGATATTTATTTATTTACCAAAAAAAAAAAAAAGCTTAAAGTATACCAACTTGCAGTCCCACCGTCAATTTAAAGTATATCAGTATCTTTTAATACTACGTATTTATTTTAAGCTATATTTTAATTTTAATTTAATTTTATTTCCAAAAAAAAAAAAAAAAAAGAGCGATGAAAAGAAAATAGATGGTAATTTAAGCGAGACTATTCCTATTGCAGCCTGTTTGACCGACAATAAACTTAATGGGTCTAACTTCTTTGAATGGAGTAAGACAATCCGTGTATATCTTAGGAGCATGGGAAAAGCTTCTCATCTTACTTCCGAACCTCCTAAAGATGATACACGGGATCTGTGGCTACAAAATGACGCCAGACTCTTTCTTCAAATTATGAATTCCATTGAATCTTCGGTTACTTCGTTGGTAAATCATTGTGAGTATGTAAAAGAGCTTATGGAGTATCTCGATTTTCTATATTCTGGAAAGAGCAATATCTCTAGAATATTTAATGTGTGCAAATCTTTTCATCGTGGTGAACAACACGATCGATCTTTAATGGCTTATGTTATGGAATTTAAGAAAACATATGAGGAGTTTAACTCTGTGATGCCTTTGAGTGCTGATATTAAGACTATGCAGACACAACGTGAGCAAGTAGCGGTCATGAGCTTTCTAACTGGTTTACGACCAGAACATGATGCTATTAAGTCCCAGTTTTTGAACGAGTCTACAATTCCCTCTCTTCAAGAAACATTTGCTCGTGTCCTCCGTCACGAGGATGTTAAAACACCTCAAGTTTCTGAGCACAACACTGCTCTTGTCAGTCGTGGAGGATTTAGAGGAGGAGGGAGGTCTCGTGGAGGCTATCGAGGAAGTTATCGAGGAAGTTATCGAGGAAGTTCAAGAGGAGGCCATACTGATAGAACAACGGAAGAACCCACTAATTCTGGTGTGGAGTGTTTTTATTGTCATGAACTTGGACATACTAAACGATTTTGCAAGAAATTGCAAACTCAAAATATGAGGAATAATCTTTCAGCACATGCTGCATCTTCAACTATTGCAAATGGTGAATCTGTGAAACCTACTACTTCAACCGCTGCTTTTGCCGAAACAGGTAAGGGCACATGTCTCTTATCATCAGCCTCCAAATGGGTCATTGATTCTGGTGCCTCAGATCATATGACAGGTAATAACCATCTTTACTCTGACTTCAATACTCACTCATCGTATGTCACAATTGCAAATGGTACCACCTCCCCTGTTCTTGGTTCCGGCACTATCAACCTCACCCCATCTATATCTTTATCATCCGTTTTGTGTCTGCCTAATTTCTCATTTAACCTACTATCCGTCAGCAAACTTACTCGTGACTTAAATTGTGTAGCCTTACTGTTTCCTGACTCTTGTATCTTTCAGGATCTCTTGACGAAACAGATTATTGGTAAAGGACGGGTATCTGATGGACTTTACATACTTGAAACTACAACAAAAATTCCCCGATCATTAGTTTGCTCAAAGTCATCCTCTCCTCTTATGATGCATTGTCGGTTAGGTCATCCTTCTTTACAGAATCTGAAGAAACTATGTTCTAAGTTTTCCGGTTTATCCTCTTTATATTGTGAGTCTTGTCAGTTCGCTAAGCATCAACGAGTCCACTTAAGTCCTAGAGTCAATAAGCGGGCTGCGTCCCCATTTGAATTAGTACATTCTGATGTTTGGGGTCCGTGTTCTGTGACATCAAAATCTGGTTTTAAATATTTTGTTACTTTTATTGATGACTACTCTCGTGTTACATGGCTTTATTTAATGAAAAGTCGCTCGAAAGTGTTTAATCATTTTTGTTCCTTTGTTGCTGAAGTAAAAACACAATTTCATACTTTTGTTCTAACTCTGAGAAGTGATAACGCAAAAGAATTTCTCTCAGAGTCTTTTAAATCATATATGCTACAAGAAGGTATCCTGCATGAGTCATCATGTGTTGATACACCAGCACAAAATGGGGTTGCGGAACGGAAAAATAGACACCTTCTTGAGGTGGCCCGAGCACTATTATTTCAAATGAATGTTCCAAAACCTTTTTGGGCTGATGCCGTATCAACTGCGTGCTTTCTTATAAATCGCATGCCGTCTGAAGTTCTTAATGGTGATATTCCATATAGTATTTTATTTCCTACAAAATCCTTGTTTCCAATCGAGCCTAAGATATTTGGTAGCACTTGTTTTGTTCGAGACACCCAACCTCACCTAACCAAATTAGATCCTAAATCTATTAAGTGTGTCTTTCTAGGATACTCTCGTCTTCAGAAAGGGTATAGATGCTTTTCACCAACTCTCCAACGCTATGTTGTTTCCAGAGACGTCACATTTCAAGAAGAATTACCGTTCTTTCCTACAACCATTTCTCGCAATCATGAGGAGAGTGATGACTTATTGAGATATAGCATGGAAGTTCCCACACCAGATCCCACACCAGATCCCACACCAGATCATACACCAGATCCCACACCAGAGCCCACACCATCAGAACAAACTGACCATTTTCAATATATATACAGTCGACGACCCCGTCCTACATCAGTGCCCGCTCCTGAGCCACAGTCATCGTCGGTAGATCCTCCCGGTGAGTCACCGAGTAATGTTTCTAGTGATATTCATGATACCCAATCTTCCGATTCTGATTCTGATATACCGATTGCTCTTCGAAAAGGTAAACGTAAGTGTATTTATCCTATTGCTTCCTTTGTCTCTTATGATAAATTGTCCGTCTCTTCTCGTGCTTTTGTTGCCACTTTAGACTCTGTCTCCATTCCGAAAACTGTTGGTGAAGCTTTGGCTCATTCTGGATGGCGTGCTGCTATGATTGAGGAAATGAATGCACTCGATCATAATGGCACCTGGGCATTAGTTAACTTACCTGTTTCTAAAAAGGCAATTGGTTGTAAGTGGGTCTTCACGGTAAAGGTTAATCCTGATGGTTCTTTGGCACGGTTGAAAGCTCGTTTAGTTGCTAAGGGATATGCTCAAACATATGGGGTGGATTATTCTGAGACCTTTTCTCCTGTTGCTAAACTCACATCTATCAGATTATTCGTTTCTTTAGCTGCTACATATCAATGGACACTTCACCAACTTGATGTGAAAAATGCTTTTTTACATGGAAATTTGCAAGAAGAAGTCTATATGGAGCAACCACCTGGGTTTGTTGCTCAGGGGGAGTCTGGTAAAGTATGCAAATTACGAAAAGCAATTTACGGTTTGAAGCAATCTCCTCGTGCCTGGTTCGGAAAATTCAATGCGGTAGTTAGAAACTTTGGCCTAAGAAGAAGTGCATATGATCACTCCGTATTCTTCGCTTCATCAAACTCTGGGTGCATCTTGCTTGTTGTTTATGTGGATGACATTGTAATTACTGGGAGTGATAAAGAAGGAATTCACAAGTTAAAAACATTCTTAAGTACTCAATTTCAAACGAAGGACCTTGGTCCTTTGAAATATTTTCTCGGTATTGAAGTCTCTCGAAATAAAAGAGGTATTTTCTTATCTCAGAGAAAGTATTGCCTTGATGTGCTCAGTGATTCTGGGATGATTAATGCAAAAACTTGTGAAACACCAATGATACCTAGTGTAAAATTAAAAACTGACGAAGGAGAACTTCTTATGAACCCAGAAAAATATAGAAGGATTGTTGGCAAGCTAAATTATCTTACACTCACCCGTCCTGATATTGCTTTCCCGGTGAGTGTTGTTAGTCAGTTCTTGTCATCTCCGAGAACCTCACATTGGGATGCTGTCACTCATATCTTAAAGTACTTAAAAGGTACACCTGGTCGTGGTCTTTTATACTAGAATCATGGTCATCACACTATTGAGGGATTTTCTGATGCTGATTATAATGGTGATCCTGCAACTAAACGCTCTACAACTGGTTATTGTGTCTTTGTTGGAGGAAATCTTGTATCTTGGAAAAGTAAGAAACAAAATGTGGTATCTCGTTCAAGTGCGGAATCTGAGTATCGAGCCATGGCCCAGACAACTTGTGAACTTATTTGGGTTCGTAACCTTCTTAGCGAGATCGGTTTTGCTCAGTCCGAACCAATGAATCTGTGGTGTGATAACAAAGCAGCTATTCATATTGCAAGCAACCCCGTTTTCCATGAAAGGACCAAACATATTGAAGTTGACTGTCATTTTACTCGAGAAAAGTTAGAAGAAGGAATTATTCAAACACCTCATATCAAAAGTAATGAACAGTTGGCTGACTTATTCACCAAAGCATTACCTAGAAATTGTATCCGTCAGTTTTGTGACAAGCTGGGCATGATCAATATCTATGCTCCAGCTTGAGGGGGAGTGTTACAATACATAAGACATGCGAATACACATTTAATGTTAGTAGGTAGTCGGTGCAATTAATGTAGTTAGTTGGGTTGCTGCATTTATTGGGCAGTAAGGTCTTGTATCTCGGGTCTATAAATATCCTCGTTGTATCTTGTAAATTTGTATCAATTAAGAGAGATGAAATTACAGAGAGTTTAGATGTTCGTAGATGTTAAATTTCAATTACCAACATTAGTGCATTAAAGTCTACTAGCCTCAATTGACATCCACCTAGGGTAATTTACACCCATTTTACCCAAACTAGGTCAACTAGTACATTCTTGACCCAAATGACATCTCTTTCAATTCTAACAAGTGTTTAATGCTTACAATACCATTAACACTTTCAAACTCACAATTACAAGACCAAAACCCTAGATTATGGCCATTAGGGTTTCATTACAACAACCTAACCCAAATTAACCCATTTTACTCCCAAATGGGTCATACAAGCTTCTATTAACCAAAACCCTAGCCATAATCAATTAAAACTCGAAACTTAGAGTTAGAACTTACCGAGACTATCACCACGTAGCTAGAGTCACAAGGAACAACTTTAATACTTGCTCCAAAGATCAACCCTAAATCTTTCCTCTCTCAATCTCACTTTGAATCCAAATGGGTGTTAGAGTTTTGGGAGAGAAATTGAAAGAAAATGAAAAAGGAAAATGAAATAAATGAACTAGTGGACCAGATTTAATGCACCCATCTGATCTATACGTCCATTTACCATTTTGCCCCTCAAAATCTCTTAATTTAACCTAAAACCGGAACCTGGCCAGCAGGCCTGCCGCGGCGCGGCACTAAACGTCGCGGCGCGACGAAACACATGAAAAACAGCACCCTTTAATCCAAGTTCTGATCAAATCTTTGCTTGATGTGTCGCGTCGCGGAGCCCTGTATCGCGGCGCGACAATTGCCTGGAACTGGTGCCCTCGACTAGCTAATCAATTTTCCAAGGTTTCCATAACTAATAACCCAAACGCTCACTTTAATACACATACTAACCCCAACCTTGAGTCTCACACGACTCAATGCCATCGTGACACGTAGGTAAACACGTTCGCGCATGCATTCAACATTTATAATATACACATTCTCAAGTAACTAACATGTTAGCTAACTTAGCCACATAACGAGCAAGTTATAGACGTATAATTGATTAGGTGTGTACCTTTAAGCGTGTACGGAAAAGCGGGGTGTTACAACTCTCCCCCACTTAGATCGGAGCACGTCCTCGCGATCCAAGCCGCATGACAAGCCGGAAGATAAGCCAAAACAAACTCTTCGGATTCCCATGTAAACTCGGAACCCCTTCGATGTCGCCATTGCACTTTGAAGGTTCTAACTTCCTTGTTCCGCAACATCTTAACCTTTTCATCAAGGATTGCAACCGGTTCTTCCGCATACTCTAACTTGTTATTCAAAGTAATCTCATCCAATGGCACCCAAGTAGAGTCATCCACAAGACACTTGCGAAGATGGGAAACATGGAACGTATTATGAATTCCCGCAAGTTCTTCGGGTAACTCTAATCGATAAGCAACCTCACCAACACGTGCCAATACCTTGAAAGGACCAATAAACCAAGGAGCTAACTTTCCTCGCTTCCTAAACCGAATCACACCCTTCCATGGAGAAACCTTAAGCATCACCATATCACCTTCTTGAAACTCAATCGTTCTTCTACCTTTATCGGCATAAGACTTTTGTCTATCTTGCGCCGCTTTAAGTCGAGCCCGAATCATTTCAATTTTACTATTCGTCTCCAAAACCAAATCGGAACTTCCGATTTCTCGTTGACCCACTTCTCCCCAACAAATGGGAGGTCGACATCTACGCCCATAGAGCATCTCGTATGGTGGCATCCCAATACTAGTGTGGCAACTATTATTGTATGAGAATTCCACCAAGGGTAAGTGCTCGTCCCAACTTTCACCAAAATCAATAATACATGCCCTTAACATATCCTCTAGCGTTTGGTTAGTACGCTCGGTTTGACCGTCCGTTTGAGGATGATACGCCGTGCTCATTTTCAATTGAGTAGCCATATCTTCATGAAACTTGTTCCAAAACCGAGATGTAAAGCGAGTATCTCGATCCGAAACAATAGATACCGGAACCCCATGTCTTGATATCACCTCCTTTATAAACAACTTAGCTAAAGTCTCCGATGATATCGTTTCCCGAATGGGAAGAAACAAGGCACTCTTCGTCAATCTATTAACAATCACCCAAATTGTATCGTATTGGGTTCGCGCCGTCTTCGGCAACTTGGTAATAAAGTCCATGGTAATGTGCTCCCATTTCCATTTCGGGACTTCCAATGGTTGTAACTTACCGTAAGGCTTTTGGTGTTCGGCTTTGACTTGCAAGCACGTGACGCATTGTTCAACATACTTAACCACATCACGTTTCATGCCGGGCCACTGATAAGGCTAAAAAGGAACATATATTTCATAACATTATCCCCCAAGAAAGACAAGATTTTAGTTGCAATTGTTCCATATTCAAGTAATATTCGTTTATATTAAATAAGTGCGAAGACAAAAGGCGAAAATGAAGATTTGAAGACGGAAAGGTCCAAAATGCTCAAATGTACAAGATACAATTAAAATGGTTCAAAATATTGATGAGGAACGTCTCAAAATGACAAGAGTACAAGTTACAAGACGCAAAGTACACGATATAAAATAATACGCGAAGACGTCCGAAAATCCGGAACCGGGACCCGAGCCAAGAAGAAACGCCCGACGCAACGGACCAAAAATATCTAGTCTACTATGCACAAGAATAAAATATAATATATAAATAATTATATTAATTATTTATATATTTATATTTATTTTATATTATGTCGGCAAAGCTATGTGACAAACGTATGTGAGCTGTCCAGCATAGCCATGCGACTCGCATGGATTTATGCCTATTTCCCATGCGAGTCGCATGAGGATCAGATTCAGCTCAGGTTCTATAAAAGGCCAGTTTTCTACTCGTTTTTAACACACACCACACACACAAATACATAATAATACTCCCTAGTATAATATAAATAAATATATATATGTATATATAGTATAGATTAGTGTTATATTAGATTAGTTTGGGTTATGTAAAGGTTATTTTACGGGTTTTTGAAGTCGAAATTCTGTCCGTGTAACACTACGCGATAAATACTCAATGTAAGTTATGTTCTCCTTTTTAAATTAATGTCTCGTAACTAAGTTATTATTATGCTTATTTGAGTCAAAGTAATCATGATGTTGGGCTAATTACTAAAATTGGGTAATTGGGCTTTGTACCATAATTGGGGTTTGGACAAAAGAACGACACTTGTGGAAATTAGACTATGGGCTATTAATGGGCTTTATATTTGTTTAACTAAATGATAGTTTGTTAATGTTAATAAAAAGATTTACAATTGGGCGTCCCTATAAATTACCATATACACTCGATCGGACATGATGGGTGGGGTATTTATATGTACGAATAATCGTTCATTTAACCGGACACGGGAATGGATTAATAGCCACTAGAATAATTAAAACAGGGGTGAAATTACATTCAAGGGTAATTGGTGTAATTGTTAACAAAGTAGTAAAACCTTGGTTTACACGCAGTCGATAACCTGGTGTATTCATTAAACAAAGTATTAAAACCTTGTTACAATTCGAATCCCCAATTAGTTGGAATATTTAACTTCGGGTATAATAATAATTTGACGAGGACACTCGCACTTTATATTTATGACTGATGGACTGTTATGGACAAAAACCAGACGGACATATTAAATAATCCAGGACAAAGGACAATTAACCCATGGGCATAAAACTAAAATCAACACGTCAAACATCATGATTACGGAAGTTTGAATAAGCATAATTCTTTTATTTCATATTTAATTTCTTTTATTTCATATTTAATTGCACTTTTAATTTTCGCACTTTAATTTCTGTCATTTTAATTATCGTCATTTACTTTACTCTTTAAATTAAGTTTTTAGTTATTTTTAATATTTTGCATTAGCTTTTAATTGTGACTTTAAAATATAAAATCGACAAACCGGTCATTAAACGGTAAAACCCCCCTTTTTATATTTATATTTATATATTGTTATATAAAAATAAAGTGTTTCATAAGCCCGTCTCCCTGTGGAACGAACCGGACTTACTAAAAACTATACTACTTCGCGACTAGGTACACTGCCTATTGTGTTGTAGCAAGGTTTTGGTATATCCATTTTGTAAATATTTAATTAAAACTTGTTAAATTTTGTAGCATTCCGTATTAAAAATATACACTATTTTGTAACCCCGTGCTACCACATCCACCAATAATCTTTCTTCAAATCATAGTACATTTTTGTTGCACCCGGATGAATGGAATACTTGGACTTATGTGCTTCATCAAGTAGCATTCGCCGGTAATCCCCCATCTTGGGTACCCACACCCTTCCTTGAAAGGACAACAAGCCACGCGAGCCCATTGTAATGAACTCCGATTGGCCAACGATTCGTTCCGTGTGCTTATTGTGAACATAAGCCTCTATTTGATCTTCACCCATCTTTTCAAGAAAGTCATTAGTGATAATCAAACGTAACGATCCCACCTTTATCGCCGGATGTGTACTCTTTCTACTCAAGGCGTCCGCAACAACGTTCGCCTTACCCGGATGATAAGGTATCACGCAATCATAATCTTTCACTACATCCATCCACCTACGTTGACGATAATTCAAATCTCGTTGAGTAAAGAGATGTTTCAAATTCTTGTGATCCGAATATATCGTACACTTGACACCATACAAGTAATGGCGCCAAATTTTCAACGCATGCACAACCGCCGCCATCTCTAAATCATGAGTCGGGTACCTCGTCTCGTGTTCTTTTAATTGTCGAGAGGCATAAGCGATGACTTTACCTCTTTGCATCAGAACACACCCGAGTCCATTCAACGAAGCATCACAATAAACCACCATGTCTTCAATCCCTTCCGGTAACACCAACACCGGAGCTTGACATAACTTCTCTTTCAACAATTGAAAGGCGACTTCTTGTTCTTTTTCCCAATTAAATTTAACATTCTTCCTCGTCAACTTCGTCAAAGGAGAAGCAATCTTAGAAAAGTCTTGAATAAACCGACGATAATAACCGGCCAATCCGAGAAAACTTCGGATTTCCGTAGGCGTAGTCGGTCGACTCCAACTTTTCACCGTTTCGATCTTCCCCGGGTCTACAATAATACCTTCTTGATTCACAATATGACCAAGGAATTGAACTTCCCTTAGCCAAAATTCACATTTGGAGAACTTAGCATACAATTTCTCCCTTCGCAACGTCTTCAACACTTCACGTAAATGGTGTTCATGTTCCTTCATACTCTTGGAATAAACGAGTATGTCATCAATGAACACGATTACCGACTTGTCCAACATAGGTTGGCACACTCGGTTCATTAAATCCATGAATGCCGCCGGTGCATTCGTGAGACCAAAAGGCATAACCACAAACTCATAATGCCCGTAACGCGTCCGAAAGGCCGTTTTCTCGATGTCTTCCTCACGGACCCGCACTTGATGATAGCCGGACCGTAAATCGATCTTAGAAAAATACGTAGCACCTTGGAGTTGATCAAATAAATCGTCGATCCGAGGTAATGGATAACGATTCTTGATTGTCACTTTATTCAACTCCCTATAGTCGATGCACATTCGCATGCTTCCATCTTTCTTTTTCACAAACAAAACCGGAGCACCCCACGGCGAGGAGCTCGGTCGAATGAAACCCTTCTTAAGCAACTCTTGGGTTTGATTAAGCAATTCTTGCATCTCCGTCGGCGCTAAACGATAAGGGGTTTTAGCAATGGGAGTAGCTCCCGGAACCAACTCGATGCGAAATTCGACTTGTCTTTCCTCCGGAACACCCGGTAATTCATCCGGAAAGACATCTTCAAATTCATTAACCACCGGAATCTTACGAATAGGTGGTGGCTCATCACGAGTATCAACTACGTGAGCAAGATAAAACAAGGCACCGCTCTTGAGAAAACGTCGTGCCCTTGCATACGTGCACAATGGTACGAGTCTCCTCCGTCTATCGCCATGAATAATCAACTCTCCCCCACTTGGGGTCCTAACACGAATGAACTTATCATGGAATGCAATATCGGCTCTATAACGATCGAGCCAATCCATACCAACAACAATATCGAACTCACCCAAGGTCATCGGAATGAGGTCAATTTTAAAGGTTTCGGTACCAAACACAACATCACAATTCTTACAAGCATCAACCACTAGCGCCGTCTTGCCATCCGCTATTTCGAATTCAACCGGACGACTCAACTTAACTAGCGGTTTATTTAACTTAGATACAAATCGAGGCGACACAAAAGACAAATTAGCACCGCTATCAAATAATATCTTGGCCGGTTTAGAGTTAACCAAGAAAGTACCTGAGACAACCTCGTTCGATTGCTTAGCTTCATCATTAGTCATCAAATAATTTTGACCCCGTCCCGTACCCGCCGCCTTCTCTAACCGCTTGACATGATCATTAACCAACTCGGGACACTCGGTCTTCTTGTGTCCTTCTTTTCCACAATTGTAACAAGTGAATTTTGTAGTAGAGGATGGTTTGGTGCAATCACGAGCCATATGTCCCCTTCGCCCACAATTATGACAAGAATAGGGGAAATCCCCCGAAGCACCTTTCTTCACACTCCCCACACTCTCGGAGCCTTTCTTAAACTTCTTGCTAGAAAAATTAGATTGACTAGTAGCTTCAAACTTTTTCTTGCCCAAGGTAAGGCTATTCTTCCTCATCACAAGCGCCTCGAAGCCCTTGGCCATGTTAAACAATTCATCAAAGCTTTTCACCACATTCACACTTATCTTCTCTTGATAACTATCATTCAAGATCCGATAAAAATCTTCCTTTAACATCTTATCATTCCCGACATACTCCGGGCAAAATTGAGTCTTAGACAAAAACACGGATTTGAGAGTGTTCAAATCCATTGACCCTTGCCTCAAAGAACGTAGCTCGTCCTTAAGCCTAGTGAGATCGGCCGAAGTTCGGTATTCTTCGAAAAATTCTTCCTTAAACTCATCCCAAGAAAAGTCCATGCATTGTTCTTCGCCATAGACTTAAATCTTTGCATCCCACCATAGCTTGGCATCACCTCTTAGCATGCTACAACCATACCTTGTCTTTTTATCGTTAGGGCACTCACATGTACGAAAAGCCCCCTCCATATCGGAGATAAACCGGGCACTCTTAAGTAGGTCCCTATCGCCTTCAAAAGTAGGAGGTTGAGCATCCTTAAAGTTCTTGAAGAAAAAGTCTCGTCTCCCCACATTTTCTTCTTGGAGAGCAATCTTAATTTGTTCCTTAACCATAGTGACGACGTGATCGTCAATCGTGTCTAGAAACATCTTCTTAACATCTTCGCGAAACTCCGCCTTTTGGCGTTGAAAGATGGCCTCAACCTTGGCCGTGAACTCGGGGTCCTCGATCGTGCCCCCATTATCGGTGTCGTGTCCGTTTCTCATCTTCATTCTATAAAACGGAAAAGATTAAACGACGAACCCAGAGACATGACACATATATATATATACACCATACCACCCCATCTCGCTCGACAATCGTCGTACATCGCTTGTTTGACAAGATTTGCACCCGTAGTAAGGGTAGCTAGTCATTACTACGCGAGCACGTCGCATTAACTTGCTAGTACAACGTCTGTCTCGCTCGATGATTCCATCTACAACACAAATCAATTAGTTCATGGTTAGTTCATATAAACCTACGCACTACAATTCCCGATTCGACCCGAAGTCGTACAAGTCCCGCCTAAAAGCGCATACACATAAAAGTCTAAGTCTAGGCACCTATCTCAAGTCGCCTAAATCCCTTAGACCATGCTCTGATACCACTTGAAACAACCCAACCCGTACTCCGTACGCTATAATTTTTTTTTTTATAATATACACATTTATGCGCCAATTAAATATGTAGACCAACTCACAAGTTTCATTAAACCGTACAACCATTACCAATGTTTACAAAAGGCACAATGGCCGTTAATTAAGTTAATACAAGTTTGACCGAATACAATGGTAGTTTATTAACCAAACGACCCGACGAGCATGGTTTGGGACTAAACTACCCAAAAGGTGGCCAACTTCCAAAAGCTCCTACAAGCACATCATCAAGGGCATCTAGTGCCCGACAATCCCCTTCCCTTTATCCTCACCTGTAACTAAAAGATAAACAACGAGAGGGGGTAAGCTAACGCTTAGTGAATGCAATAATTATACATGATCATATATAACCTACTTACTTGCATACACTTACACAATACCACATACGAGCTAGCAATTCAACAAACATGCAATCCATCATGCATTAACTACTATCCACGTTCCACATTACGCTAGCAACAATAATAGCATATAGTTCACAATATAATATGCTAAGTACAATTCGCACAACCATGGTTAACCAAGTATACAAGAGAACGGTACATGTAAGTTCGTTGGAGTTCATAACATCCACTAGTGTTACTTATACACCGCGTAATCACTAGTCCCCCGGGTGATGTCTTAAACACCGCGACTAACTCACCCTTACAACAATGTGGTGTCTTAAACACCGCGACGAATCCACACTTCATTCAATACAATGAGTGGTGTCTTGAACACCGCGACACTTCCACTCTCATGATATTGTGGTGTCTTAAACACCGCGACAATCCCACAAGTCAATTACACAAGGAGTAGTGTCTTAAGCACCGCGACAATACTACTCGTTACCTAGAATGTGGTGTCTTGAACACCGCGACACTTCCACATTCATACCACACAAATAAATACATTATATACGTTCACGCATAATTATTCCACTCACCTTGACGCAAGGATGATGAATAATCGCTTCCAAACTTCAAAGCCAAGTACCTAATACATTAAGTACCAATTCAATACATAAACTAGTGGAATTAACCACATTACATTTACTTGGGCATTTAATGACTCAATTTCGCATTAAATGACCCAACCACACCACAACCGCCCTCTTAATGGCCAAGACTCGACTTTAATTACCAACATTAGTGCATTAAAGTCTACTAGCCTCAATTGACATCCACCTAGGGTAATTTACACCCATTTTACCCAAACTAGGTCAACTAGTACATTCTTGACCCAAATGACATCTCTTTCAATTCTATCAAGTGTTTAATGCTTACAATACCATTAACACTTTCAAACTCACAATTACAAGACCAAAACCCTAGATTATGGCCATTAGGGTTTCATTACAATAACCTAACCCAAATTCACCCATTTTACTCCCAAATGGGTCATACAAGCTTCTATTAACCAAAACCCTAGCCATAATCAATTAAAACTTGAAACTTAGAGTTAGAACTTACCGAGACTATCACCACGTAGCTAGAGTCACAAGGAACAACTTTAATACTTGCTCCAAAGATCAACCCTAAATCCTTCCTCTCTCAATCTCACTTTGAATCCAAATGGGTGTTAGAGTTTTGGGAGAGAAATTGAAAGAAAATGAAAAAGGAAAATGAAATAAATGAACTAGTGGACCAGATTTAATGCACCCATCTGATCTATACGTCCATTTACCATTTTACCCCTCAAAATCTCTTAATTTAACCTAAAACCGGAACCTGGCCAGCAGGCCTGCCGCGGCGCGGCACTAAACGTCGCGGCGCGACGAAACACATGAAAAACAGCACCCTTTAATCCAAGTTCTGATCAAATCTTTGCTTGATGTGTCGCGTCGCGGAGCCCTGTATCGCGGCGTGACAATTGCCTGGAACTGGTGCCCTCGACTAGCTAATCAATTTTCCAAGGTTTCCATAACTAATAACCCAAACGCTCACTTTAATACACATACTAACCCTAACCTTGAGTCTCACACGACTCAATGCCATCGTGACAAGTAGGTAAACACGTTCGCGCATGCATTCAACATTTATAATATACACATTCTCAAGTAACTAACATGTTAGCTAACTTAGCCACATAACGAGCAAGTTATAGACGTATAATTGATTAGGTGTGTACCTTTAAGCGTGTACGGAAAAGCGGGGTGTTACATTAGAATGCTTCCGCTGTGATGTGCTTGTTGCCTGCATGGAGTCTCTCATGCTTTGTACAAAGTTTATTGCATTCAAAATAAAACTGTGTTGTGTAATAAATAATTGGATTGTGATGTCAACCTGTAAATTAAAGACTTATGTATTTTGGGGTTTTGCTTATACCTAAGCACTCGCCCACATGTTTATAACTTTCTATGTTTAGAAAGTCAGTTATTTTAATGAATGCAATATTTTATCAAAACGTATCATATAGAGGTCAAAACCTCACTGTGGAATCAATGATTAACGTACCGCGTCAATAGCGATTTTGACGGGTCGTTTCATAATCAATATTTTAATTCATTTTAATTGTCCAATGTTATTAGTCCACAGTCGATAGTCCACAGTTAACAGTCTAATAATTCATATATAGTTTAATTTATAATATTCGAATTAATTAATACGTATCGTGACCCGTGTACATGTCTCAGACCCGATCACAACTCAAACTATATATATTATTGTAGAATCAACCTCAAACCTGTATAGCTAACTCCAGCATTACTGCATATAGAGTGTCTATGGTTATTCCAAATAATATATATAGATGCGTCGATATGATATGTCAAAACTTTGTATACGTGTCCCGATATTTAAATGCGTAAATAACAGTATTTAAATGAAGATAAATAAAGTGCGTAAAATAAATAACAGAAATTAAATGATGATAAATAAAATTGCGAGAATTAAAATTACGATAAAATAAATTGTGATAATTAAATTGTAATACGAAATTAACAGTTAGCTAGGAACAGTTAGCTAGGATTTTGTTAGCGTGGTTTCTTAACAAAATTTCTCATAGTTAATTTGTTTGTTTCTAACAAATTTTATTTTGTCCAATGTTTTCTTCATTATGCCACTTGTTGGATTCTGATAGGTAAAAATCCGAATATGAAATTGAGTGAAAATGGTTATTCTACGATGAACGGATACGTATATCTGTGGATGTAAGTAGGATAGTAAATGACTATTGAATCAGATTCAAAGAATATACAGTGTAACTTATTAATGTGAAATCTCGGGTATTACCTACTCGTTAAAATATTTTCACAATTAACACTTTTTACGAAAGAATTTTTAATTACAATCTTTATGAAAACATATATACATATATATTTTCTTCAGATGTAATCATGGATTCATTGAGTTAATATGATATTAAACTCATTTGGTTTACTGTTAGAACTAGAATACATAATCTCTAAAATATTTAGAGATTACTTAATCGCCATGAAGAACGAAGATAATTGATGTCGAACAATACGTAGAACGATGATTATACTCGAGGTACAGAATGAGATGTTGAGGCATGGATTGTTGATGGTACTGGTGCTGTTACTGATGGTACTGTTGGTGCCGGTGATGTTGCTGAAGCTGGTAAATTTTGCACCATATTCTCCAAATTTATTTTTCGAGCGCGAAGTTTGTTGACTTCTTCTATTATTCCGGGGTGATTGTCGGTTGGAACGAGCGAATGAATAAGGTTTAGAATTTTAAATAGAATATAATCGTGTCAAGCTACTCTGGAAATGAGGTTGAAAATGGTATTTCGGATAGGTTCTCCGAAAAGTGTTTCAGGTTCTTCGCCAAGAGATGAATTCGGTTGGTGGAAAGGATCGCCTTCTTCGCGTATCCATTAATTAAGTCAACTATGAACCCATCAGATGAATTGGGGATGGATGATTGGTTGATTCATTCTGGTGACACCGCTTCGGAGCTTAGGTGAATATTCATGTCGGAATAGCTGTCGGAATAACTATCGGAATAGTTATCGAAATCTGAGGGACTCGAACTGGTTAAGGGATTCATATCGTACGATCAGATGAAGGATTTTCGATAAGAAATAGATTATAGAATGTAGATTAGTATCCTGCAATACATAATTTACATATGCATATATAATACTAAAATCCCATAAGTTACAGAGGAATCTACGGTAGCTGTCAGGCAAAGTTAACAATAACAGATACGCTAAGATAAGAATTTATCTATACACTGTCTATGCAATAGAGGCAGTAAGACGTGTCTAGACTTTATGGATGATAAGCAAATAATTTTCGACACTAAATGATAAGCAAAACTTTTGACATGCAGACACGGTCGAAGTCCAGACTCACTAATGCATCCTAACGACTATCAGTTAGACATACTAATGCAAGACCTAGTTCGCTAAGACCACCGCTCTGATACCAACTGAAGCGACCCATCCTAATCCATCCGGACGAAGTCCATATCGATTACAAACGATTCACAATAGTTGGTTACATCGCGAGGTACTTGACCTCTATATGATACATTTTACAAACATTGCATTCGTTTTTAAAAGACAACCTTTCTTTACATTGAAAGATGACGGCATGCGTACTATTTCATAACATATTCAACTATAATTGACTTAATAATAATCTTGATGAACTCAACGACTCGAATGTAAGGTCTTTTGAAATATGTCATGAATGACTCCAAGTAATATCCTTAAAATGAGCAAATGCACAGCGGAAGATTTCTTTCATACCTGAGAATAAACATGCTTTAAAGTGTCAACTAAAAGGTTGGTGAGTTCATTAGTTTAACATAAATAATCATTTCCATCATTTTAATAGACCACAAGATTTTCATTTCTCATAAATATACGTCCCATGCATAGAGACAAAAATAATCATTCATATGGATTGAACACCTGGTAACCGACATTAACAAGATGCATATAGAATATCCCCATCATTTCGGGACACCTATCGGACATGGTAAAATCGAAGTACTAAAGCATTCCAAATTCCAGAATGGGGCTTGTTGGGCCCAATAGATCTATCTTTAGGATTCGCGTCAATTAGTAGATCGGTTTACTAATTCTTAGGTTACCAAGCAAAAGGGGCTTATTCGGCTTCGATCATTCACCCATATAATGTAGTTTCAATTACTTTTGTCTATTTCGTAAAACATTTATAAAAGCGCATGTATTCTCAGTCCCAAAAATATATATTGCAAAAGCATTTAAAAAGGGAGCAAATGAAACTCACCTAATGTATTTTGTAGTAAAAATACACATGACTATATTGAACAATGCAGGGTTGGCCTCGGATTCACGAACCTATATCATTTGTATATTTATTAATACACATAATCATAACTGAACAAATTTATTTATTATATCTTTATTTCGTATATTTAATTTGTGTATATATTTAAAATGGTTAATATTCATATAGTTATATTAATATATCCATATTTATATATGTGATTGTTTAAATGTTATACTTAAAAATCGATAGTGTTGTTATTTGTATGTATTTATGTAACTAATATTAATAAATTTGATATATGTAGTTATATGAAATTTTAATATAATTTTACTATATGTAATAAGTATATTGTAGGTACAAAATATTTATTTGTTTAAAAATAATAGTTTTGATATTAATAATTTACTAATAATATTAATAATAACTTTATTAAAATAATAATATTAATAATAATAATGATATTGTTAATAACGATACTTTTGTTTAATAATAATAATAATTATAGTAACCAATATATTTATAACACTTAATAATAATAATAATACTAATACTTATAAGATGATATTAATACTACTATTAATGAAAATAATAATAACTTGTGTTATATTTCATAATAACACTAATAATAACAATCATAATAATGATAATACATTCTATTAATAATAACTAAATTAATGATAATATTTGAAATAATGATAATAATACTTACATTTAACAATAATACTAGTTAATAATAACAATAACAATAATAACAATCCTAATAATAATAATTCTAATATTTATAACATTAGTAATAATAATAATAATAACATTAATGATATTAATAATTAAGATATCAATTAATACCTTAGTAACATTAAAAAGGAATAAACTGCCTGCAACAGGACTCCAACCCATGACCTCTCATTCGTCCGAATACACCACTAACCATCCCACCATTTTCGTTTTTCTGTTTATACTCACAGCTAAACTATTTAAGCCGTTTATTATTAGTCCGACCCAAACATGAAATGGTACACGCCCATCAATTAATTCGGCCCAACAGGGCAGCCTACATAAAGTTCCAGCCCAAGCTTCCCTTCTAAAAAAAATGTTTTGCAGTGACCTACTTTCGAACTTAAGACCTCTCGCTCAACACAAGCCTCCTTAACCATCGATCTGTTATGTTATTATTGAAATAAATCCTAACTTTAATCTACTTAACTCGTATTTCCTGTTACCTTCTTCTTCTTCACTTACAACCCACTTATCATCATTCATACGTCTATGTTATCTTCTCATCATCATTGTTTCATCCTTGCCGAATACCCATCATCATTAACATCATGCTAAACATAATCATCATCTAATCATAATTTGTAAGACCCGAATATTTATCTTGTATACTTGTGTACTTATGACATTCGAGAACGGGCTTAGTTGAATATTGTTATGTAATTGAAAAGGTAAAAGAATCTGAAACTGGCTACTTGCGCGCCGCGCGGGTCTGGGGCGCGCCGCGCCAAATCGCGCAGACAGCCCTCTTCTTCTTTTTAATTGTTTTAAATGAAGGGCAATTGGGTAATTTCACTTGGGGCTGGATTTGTGAGCCATATTAGCTGGTTTGGATTAGTTTTGGATGATATTCACATCCATCCATCACTCCCAACTATCTAGAGAGAGAGGGAGATTCTAGAGAGAGATTTAGGGTTTTGGAAAAGAAGGAGGCCGTTTGGATCAAAAGCTCGAGTTCTAAAGTTGTTCCTTTCGTTCCTAGCTACGTTGTGGTAGTATTGGTAAGCTCAAACTCCGAATTTCATTTATTGGATTTGTTATTCAAGTTAGGGTTTTGAGTTAGTTTGATGAAAAACCCTTTTAGATGATGAAATGGGTTTAGTGATGCTAGTAATTGGGTTTATTGTTAATTGTTGGTGGATTTTGGGTTGGTGAACTAATTGGCCATGTTTAGGACTTGAAATTGAGTTTAATCACTTAAGTTAGTGATTAAGGAAGTATTGAAACCCATTTAAGGTTAATTGGTTGACTAATTGTGACTTTGGGTCAAATTAAGGTTTGGTGGTGATTATGACCCATTTGGCGATTTAATGAGGTTTATAAACTTGAAATGGATTAAGTTGAAGTATAAAACCAAGTTAAATGTGTTTTGGTGTTAAAACTTGTAAATGGTGAGATTTTGACTTAATGGGTCAAAATTAGGGTTTAAGTGTCAAAATGGGTATGACACGTGTTTAACACTTGAGTTCGGGTTTAATTGGCGTATTAGGACCATTCTCACTTGTGTTAGTGATTATTGGTTAGTTTTGGGCACGGTTTGTGCTTGGAAGTGCATTTGGGTCGAAATTGCACTAAGTGACGAATTGAGTTGATTTGTAAATCCACTCTAAGTGTATTGTTGTAATTGTGATAATGGAATAGGTATTTTCCATTGGCGAGTTGCGGTTTACTTGGAAGCATTCTTCAAGACTTCAAGGTGAGTGTTAATATCCTATGTGCATATGTATGTGTAGGATGGGTGCGGGTCGGGTGAAGTGGTTCTCGGTCATAGAGCTCACTTCACATATAGGTGGATTGATGGACTTGTGTATAGGTCCAATTGGCATGGTTGTGCATTTTGGTTGACCACCTTTGACGAGGTGCACACTTTGTGTGTACGTTATCACATGGGCAGGCGATGTGGATTATATAACCCCAATGGCGAAGGGTTAATATTGTGAGTGGAATAATTATGCGTTCATGTTTATGGCGTATTTGTTTGTGGATGTTATGGTAGCATCGAGTGTGAACCACGAGCCGGTAGCACTATAAACTAAGATGTGAACCACGAGCCGGTAGCATCGAGTGTGAACCACGAACCGGTAGCACTATAAACTAAGATGTGAACCACGAGCCGGTAGCATCGAGTGTGAACCACGAGTTGGTAGCACTATAAACTAAGATGTGAACCACGAGCCGGTAGCATCGAGTGTGAACCACGAGCCGGTAGCACTATAAAATAATTGATGTGAACCACGAGCCGGTAGCATCGAGTGTGAACCACGAGCCGGTAGCACTATAAAAGAGTATGACTCAATTGCGTATGGTGTGAACCACGAGCCGGTAGCACCATAGCGTTATGGTTAACCTTGGGAGTGTTACGCGTTGTTATATTCATATTGTTACATATTAATGTATTGTTGTGTTGTAGATAACCCTCCGGGTGTAGCTATTTGGCGTTGTTCACATCGTCGTTGGTGAACTTATATTGTTGTTGTATCTTTAGCTCGTTGTTTAGAGATCGTATGGTATGCTTAGTGTAGTGCCTTATATGGATGCCTCGGTATGCGGTATTTGTTATTTTGTGGTGTGTCCATTTTATACATATATATGTATGTAGTATATTATCATTCACTAAGCGTTAGCTTACCCTCTCGTTGTTGACTCTTTTTATAGATTGCATGCGGATGGTGGCTCGGGTAAGCGCGAGGATTAGAGGACTTGCATAGTTTGCGTAGAAGGCTTGCTTTTGGATTTATTAGGATTGGGTAGCGTATCCCCAATCGCCATGCTCGGCTTTATTTTGTATTAAAAGTCTTATGGTCGAAAATTGTATTTTGATACTTAAAGGGTAATTTGGGTTGATGTGGGCCCCGCTTCGTAAACATAATTATATTAATAGAACGTGCTAGTTTTTATATATGGAACATGGGGTTAAAAGCGTTACGCCTAAATATGTCGGGAACTAGTCAAACATTTTCGCATTTAAAGACTTTCCGGACAGTCAGGTTTGGCGCGCCGCGCGGCCTATATGGCGCGCCGCGCCAGGTGGCAGTTCAGCAAATTTTATTTTTTTTTTGTTTGTGATTTTACACGGTTTAATCGCGGGTTGGTTTGGGTTGTTACAAGTGGTATCAGAGCATGGTCTAAGGGATTTAGGTGACTTGAGATAGGTGCCTAGACTTAGACTTGTGTGTGCTTAAATTGTTGCGGGACTTGTAGGATTACGGGTCGGAATGGGTTTGGTTAGTGCCTTGGCTATAGGTTGACTAACGTTTATATTAGTAATGCGGATATTATTAATATGTTGTCGTGTTGTGATAATAATTCTCGCTTGTGTTTGTACCGCGTAGAATTTTGGTTGTGTTCGTGTATATCATCGAGCGAGACGGTCGTTGTACTAACGAGTCGATGCGGCATGTGTGCGTAATAAGAACTTGCAAACCTTATTACGGGTGCAAATCGTGTCTAACAAGTGATGTACGATGAGTGTTTAGCAAGATGGGGTTGTGTCGTGCGTACGGTTTTACACGTTCGTGGACTAATCGTTTTGCATTCTTAAGAATGACGACGCGAAACGAGACCGAGGCGAATGACGCGGAGTTTAATACTAGAGTTGCGGCCGCCGTTGCGGAGCAAATGGGTGCGTTGGAAGAAAGAATGGATAGGAAGTATTCCGAACTTCAAGGTAGTAGTGAAATGGAGCGTTATCTTAAGAGCTTCATGAGGACTAAACCCCCGATGTATGACGGGAAACCGGATCCTCTAGTAAGCACAACTTGGATTTCGGACGTCTAAGGGTGTTTCCGTACTATTGATTGCCCTCCCGAGAGAAAGACGAAACTCGCTACGAGTTTGTTGCGGGGTTGGGCAAGGGATTGGTTGGATGGTAAGATTGATCTTGTCGGTGGCGAGACGTTTATGGCTTTATCGTGGGACGAGTTTAAGGAGGAAATCTTCGAGGAGTTCCGGACTTCGGCCGATTTGTGGGAATTGCGTAATGAGTTGCGAAATTTGCGACAAGGATCTATGGATTTGAGTACTCTCAAGACGACCTTTATGGCGAAGGCTCATTTTTGTCCGGAGTATTTGGGGAATGATCGTTTGTTGATGGGGGATTTCTATCGGACCTTGAATGATGACTTGAAAAGTAAAATTAGCCGGGGTCAAGCGAAATCGTTTTCGAAATTATTCGACTTGGCTAGAGGTTTCGAGTCGTATTCACGATCGAAAAAGGGTGAACCTTCAAGTGAGCGAAGGGTCGTTTCTTATGGTGCTCCGAGTAAGAGGGCTAAGGGTCCGAGTGTGAGCACGGGTGGTACGCGAACCGGTATGTCGGATTCTAGTGCGGCCAGGAGACGTTAAGGTACGTTTAATTTTGATAAATATGTCTTTTGATTATTTATTAAATGCCGTTTGAGTTTGAGTTGCGTGCCTTTGTTGTGCATGTTATGCTATGGGTGACGTTCCTAATGGAAGTACCCTATGTTGATGATTGATTGACGGGCGAAGGGCGTAAGACTTGGTGCAACCAAGCATTCCTTAGTATTTGAGAAACGTTTCTACCAAGCCACGGAAATGGTTTTGGTGTTTGGTTGTTAAGCGCGTGTTCGCTTTTATGTTGAAGTGACGAATCATGAGGTTCGTCGGTTGGTTGGAACCCTTGAGATCGAGTGTTTTAAATCTCGATGTGTGTTGGTAATGGAGTCCTTATGACGCGACATTAGGTGCCTCTTTTATACCTACTAGCGTGGTGTTTGACTCCGATTGTGTTGCGGTACACTTTTCGTACAAAGTGTTTAAGGGTTGGTTAAAATCCTTCGTGTGCTCAAGGTTGGAGTAAGATGTGGTAATGGGTCGTGTGAGCCCAATTGTTGGTAAAGTCTACCTGTGGTAGCATTGTGCGGTTGTACGAGTTATGGATATGGAACGTGGTTCTAAGTGGGGGAGTTACACTCCCGCACGAGGAAGTTTTAGTGTGAGATTTCGGATGATGCTTTTGGTAGATCCGAAAAATGTTGTCGAGACCTGGTTTGGTCGATTTGTGGTAGAGTACAATTTCGGATAAATTGTACTTATGGTTTGGATTTGAATCATCACCGAGGTGGTAACGTGGTAAATCTCGTTGAGAGATAATGGACGTGTTTGGCGAGCAAGGTGAAATCCTCCGGTTAAGGGAGGTGTGTGTCGGGTTCTCTTGTGGAGAATTATTGTTTGGTACCAATGTTTGGTATAGGTGGTTCTTGCTCGATTATGGTATGGTTGTTTGATGAAGCATGATCTTCGGGTCCGCTGACTTCATCCGGTGTTGTGATTGGTGGAGCATGACCTTCGGGGTCCGCTGACTTCATCATGAGCGTGATGTTATATCGGTGAAGCATGATCTTCGGGTCCGCTGACTTCATCCGGTGTTGTGATTGGTGGAGCATGACCTTCGGGGTCCGCTGACTTCATCAAGGGAGTAGTGTTATGTCGGTATGGTGTAACACTATCGGGAAATGCGAGTACCGGTGGGAAATGCGAGTACCATTCCTGTGTTGAGATTGTGGATCGCGTGTGTTTTCGGATTCACGATGACGCGTGTAGTTCGGTCATCTTATTGGAATGAATCTCGTGTAGTTCGGATTCATGGTGACTCGTGTAGTTCGGTCATCTTATTGAGGTAGTAATCTCGTGTGGTTTCGGATTACTAAGGCTCGTGTAGTTCGGCCAACCTCGATGTTGTGGAAGTGAATCTCGTGTAGTTCGGATTCACAAATGACTCGTGTGGTTTTGGTCATTGTATTGAGGAGTGAGTCTCGTGTAGTTCGGATTCACAATTGACTCGTGTAGTTCGGTCATTCCTCCGGGATAGTGACTCTCGTGTAGTTCGGATTCACTATGGCGCGTGTAGTTCGGCCATTCCCGATTGTTGTTGTGGTGAAGGTAGTGAGTCGCGTGTAGTTCGGATTCACTAGGGCGCGTGTGTTTTCGGCCAGCCTTCGTGTCGTGTGATCTATTGGTTGTTTGATACACCAATGGTAGGGTCGTAAGGACCATGTTGCGGGAACTATCGGTCATTTTATACGTCGATGGTGGGGTCGTGAGGACCATGTTGTGGGATTAGTGAGGCGATAGCCTTGTTTCGCTCACATGTTTGCTACGGGTGTGACGATGGTTGATTTCGTACACCTTGGGTTTTGCGTTTCCATAGTCGTTTTGGGCGCTATCGGTTCTAGCCGTTGGATTATGATGTTACGGTAGTTGTGTATTGGTCGTATGGCGCACTACAAGGGATGTTTAGTGATTGGTGTAATCCGTAAGGGTTCGTTTGGTTCGGTCTTCATCGTTTCGGGTTGTTGACCCTAGGTCGATATTTGGTTGTTTTTAGCATTGTACTTAGAAAGGGTACACTATAGGGTTGATATCTCGGTTCGAGATTGATTGAGTTTCCCGATGTGAGGGATTGAACATGGTTTTAGTGCTCGGATTGTGATTTGTTAAATCGCGTGTGACGATTTTGGTTGTTAGAGGTGATTCATTGGGAAGAGTTGCCTAGGAAAGTCGGATTGGGACGTATGTTTGAGGACCGTGGAGTGTGGTCCGTTTGGTTAAGTGACGAGGATCACGAGGACGTGATCGAGTTTAAGTGGGGGAGAGTTGTAAGACCCGAATATTTATCTTGTATACTTGTGTACTTATGACATTCGAGAACGGGCTTCGTTGAATATTGTTATGTAATTGAAAAGGTAAAAGAATCTGAAACTGGCTACTTGCGCGCCGCGCGGGTCTGGGGCGCGCCGCGCCAAATCGCGCAGACAGCCCTCTTCTTCTTTTTAATTGTTTTAAATGAAGGGCAATTGGGTAATTTCACTTGGGACCGGATTTGTGAGCCATATTAGCTGGTTTGGATCAGTTTTGGATGATATTCACATCCATCCATCACTCCCAACTATCTAGAGAGAGAGAGAGAGATTCTAGAGAGAGATTTGGGGTTTTGGAGAAGAAGGAGGCCGTTTGGATCAAAAGCTCGAGTTCTAAAGTTGTTCCTTTCGTTCCTAGCTACGTTGTGGTAGTATTGGTAAGCTCAAACTCCGAATTTCATTTATTGGATTTGTTATTCAAGTTAGGGTTTTGAGTTAGTTTGATGAAAAACCCTTTTAGATGATGAAATGGGTTTAGTGATGCTAGTAATTGGGTTTATTGTTAATTGTTGGTGGATTTTGGGTTGGTGAACTAATTGGCCATGTTTAGGACTTGAAATTGAGTTTAATCACTTAAGTTAGTGATTAAGGAAGTATTGAAACCCATTTAAGGTTAATTGGTTGACTAATTATGACTTTGGGTCAAATTAGGGTTTGGTGGTGATTATGACCCATTTGGCGATTTAATGAGGTTTATAAACTTGAAATGGATTAAGTTGAAGTATAAAACCAAGTTAAATGTGTTTTGGTGTTAAAACTTGTAAATGGTGAGATTTTGACTTAATGGGTCAAAATTAGGGTTTAAGTGTCAAAATGGGTATGACACGTGTTTAACACTTGAGTTCGGGTTTAATTGGCGTATTAGGACCATTCTCACTTGTGTTAGTGATTATTGGTTAGTTTTGGGCACGGTTTGTGCTTGGAAGTGCATTTGGGTCGAAATTGCACTAAGTGACGAATTGGGTTGATTTGTAAATCCACTCTAAGTGTATTGTTGTAATTGTGATAATGGAATAGGTATTTTCCATTGGCGAGTTGCGGTTTACTTGGAAGCATTCTTCAAGACTTCAAGGTGAGTGTTAATATCCTATGTGCATATGTATGTGTAGGATGGGTGCGGGTCGGGTGAAGTGGTTCTTGGTCATAGAGCTCACTTCACATATAGGTGGATTGATGGACTTGTGTATAGGTCCAATTGGCACGGTTGTGCATTTTGGTTGACCACCTTTGACGAGGTGCACACTTTGTGTGTACGTTATCACATGGGCGGGCGATGTGGATTATATAACCCCAATGGCGAAGGGTTAATATTGTGAGTGGAATAATTATGCGTTCATGTTCATGGCGTATTTGTTTGTGGATGTTATGGTAGCATCGAGTGTGAACCACGAGCCGGTAGCACTATAAACTAAGATGTGAACCACGAGCCGGTAGCATCGAGTGTGAACCACGAGCCGGTAGCACTATAAACTAAGATGTGAACCACGAGCCGGTAGCATCGAGTGTGAATCACGAGCCGGTAGCACTATAAACTAAGATGTGAACCACGAGCCGGTAGCATCGAGTGTGAACCACGAGCCGGTAGCACTATAAAATAATTGATGTGAACCACGAGCCGGTAGCATCGAGTGTGAACCACGAGCCGGTAGCACTATAAAAGAGTATGACTCAATTGCGTATGGTGTGAACCACGAGCCGGTAGCACCATAGCGTTATGGTTAACCTTGGGAGTGTTACGCGTTGTTATATTCATATTGTTACATATTAATGTATTGTTGTGTTGTAGCTAACCCTCCGGGTGTAGTTATTTGGCGTTGTTCACATCGTCGTTGGTGAACTTATATTGTTGTTGTATCTTTAGCTCGTTGCTTAGAGATCGTATGGTATGCTTAGTGTAGTGCCTTATATGGATGCCTCGGTATGCGGTATTTGTTATTTTGTGGTGTGTCCATTTTATACATATATATGTATGTAGTATATTATCATTCACTAAGCGTTAGCTTACCCTCTCGTTGTTGACTCTTTTTATAGATTGCATGCGGATGGTGGCTCGGGTAAGCGCGAGGATTAGAGGACTTGCATAGTTTGCGTAGAAGGCTTGCTTTTGGATTTATTAGGATTGGGTAGCGTATCCCAAATCGCCATGCTCGGCTTTATTTTGTATTAAAAGTCTTATGGTCGAAAATTGTATTTTGATACTTAAAGGGTAATTTGGGTTGATGTGGGCCCCGCTTCGTAAACATAATTTTATTAATAGAACGTGCTAGTTTTTATATATGGAACATGGGGTTAAAAGCGTTACGCCTAAATATGTCGGGAACTAGTCAAACATTTTCGCATTTAAAGACTTTCCGGACAGTCAGGTTTGGCGCGCCGCGCGGCCTATATGGCGCGCCGCGCCAGGTGGCAGTTCAGCAAATTTTATTTTTTTTTGTTTGTGATTTTACACGGTTTAATCGCGGGTTGGTTTGGGTTGTTACAAGTGGTATCAGAGCATGGTCTAAGGGATTTAGGTGACTTGAGATAGGTGCCTAGACTTAGACTTGTGTGTGCTTAAATTGTTGCGGGACTTGTAGGATTACGGGTCGGAATGGGTTTGGTTAGTGCCTTGGCTATAGGTTGACTAACGTTTATATTAGTAATGCGGATATTATTAATATGTTGTCGTGTTGTGATAATAATTCTCGCTTGTGTTTGTACCGCGTAGAATTTTGGTTGTGTTCGTGTATATCATCGAGCGAGACGGTCGTTGTACTAACGAGTCGATGCGGCACGTGTGCGTAATAAGAACTTGCAAACCTTATTACGGGTGCAAATCGTGTCTAACAAGTGATGTACGATGAGTGTTTAGCAAGATGGGGCTGTGTCGTGCGTACGGTTTTACACGTTCGTGGACTAATCGTTTTGCATTCTTAAGAATGACGACGCGAAACGAGACCGAGGCGAATGACGCGGAGTTTAATACTAGAGTTGCGGCCGCCGTTGCGGAGCAAATGGGTGCGTTGGAAGAAAGAATGGATAGGAAGTATTCCGAACTTCAAGGTAGTAGTGGCGGATAAAAGTCTTCGAAAAATTTCCAAATTTTTAAATTAAGTATATTTATTTATTTTAGTCATTATGGCATAAAAATTTCGAGCATTAACATGTTAACTAAAAATTACATCAACTGTCCCTCTCATTTATGGGTAAAATATAAAAAGTATTAAATCTAAATAATTAGATCCTAAATATACTTTTAATAAGCCTATAACTTATATAACTCATTTTCGGATCACCTTTTATTTTAAAATTACATAAGTTTGAATTTAACTTTTCTAAATAATAAACGAAACATCCAACGAGTATTACAATCATTTAATATTTATTTTTAATATACTTTATTTATATATAGTTATGCTTTAAATAATAATTATTATAATATCTTATTTTATTTTATTTTACATAATTAATATTAAATACTACAACATATAATGTTTCAAATTATTTTTCCAATTTCCATTTATATATATTTATATATACACACATAACTATTTACAATTAATTGTGTAGTGACCCGAACTTTTCCATGTTTATATATATTAATTGAGATTGATGTTTACATGATTAAATGTTTCCAACATGTTAAGCAATCAAACTTGTTAAGACTTGATTAATTGAAATAGGTTTCATATAGACAATTGACCACCCAAGTTGACCGGTGATTCACGAACGTTAAAACTTGTAAAAAAAAACTATATGATGACATATATATGGTTATATATATAGTTAACATGATATTATGATAAGTAAACATATCATTAATTATATTAACAATGAACTACATATGTAAAAACAAGACTACTAACTTAATGATTTTGAAACGAGACATATATGTAACGTTTATCGTTGTAACGACATTTAATGTATATATATCATATTAAGAGATATTCGTACATCATAATATCATGATAATATAATAATTTAAAATCTCTTTTGATATTATAAACATTGGGTTAACAACATTTAACAAGATCGTTAACCTAAAGGTTTCAAAACAACACTTACATGTAACGACTAACGATGACTTAACGACTGTGTTAAAATGTATATACATGTAGTGTTTTAATATGTATTTATACACTTTTGAAAGACTTCAATACACTTATCAAAATACTTCTACTTAACAAAAATGCTTACAATTACATTCTCGTTCAGTTTCATCAACAATTCTACTCGTATGCACCCGTATTCGTACTCGTACAATACACAGCTTTTAGATGTATGTACTATTGGTATATACACTCCAATGATCAGCTCTTAGCAGCCCATGTGAGTCACCTAACACATGTGGGAACCATCATTTGGCAACTAGCATGAAATATCTCATAAGATTACAAAAATATGAGTAATCATTCATGACTTATTTACATGAAAACAAAATTACATATCCTTTATATCTAATCCATACACCAACGACCAAAAACACCTACAAACACTTTCATTCTTCAATTTTCTTCATCTAATTGAACTCTCTCAAGTTCTATCTTCAAGTTCTAAGTGTTCTTCATAAATTCCAAAAGTTCTAGTTTCATAAAATCAAGAATACTTTCAAGTTTGCTAGCTCACTTCCAATCTTGTAAGGTGATCATCCAACCTCAAGAAATCTTTGTTTCTTACAGTAGGTTATCATTCTAATACAAGGTAATAATCATATTCAAACTTTGGTTCAATTTCTATAACTATAACAATCTTATTTCAAGTGATGATCTTACTTGAACTTGTTTTCGTGTCATGATTCTGCTTCAAGAACTTCGAGCCATCCAAGGATCCATTGAAGCTAGATCCATTTTTCTCTTTTCCAGTAGGTTTATCCAAGGAAATTAAGGTAGTAATGATGTTCATAACATCATTCGATTCATACATATAAAGCTATCTTATTCGAAGGTTTAAACTTGTAATCACTAGAACATAGTTTAGTTAATTCTAAACTTGTTCGCAAACAAAAGTTAATCCTTCTAACTTGACTTTTAAAATCAACTAAACACATGTTCTATATCTATATGATATGCTAACTTAATGATTTAAAACCTGGAAACACGAAAAACACCGTAAAACCGGATTTACGCCGTCGTAGTAACACCGCGGGCTGTTTTGGGTTAGTTAATTAAAAACTATGATAAACTTTGATTTAAAAGTTGTTATTCTGAGAAAATGATTTTTATTATGAACATGAAACTATATCCAAAAATTATGGTTAAACTCAAAGTGGAAGTATGTTTTCTAAAATGGTCATCTAGACGTCGTTCTTTCGACTGAAATGACTACCTTTACAAAAACGACTTGTAACTTATTTTTCCGACTATAAACCTATACTTTTTCTGTTTAGATTCATAAAATAGAGTTCAATATGAAATCATAGCAATTTGATTCACTCAAAACGGATTTAAAATGAAGAAGTTATGGGTAAAACAAGATTGGATAATTTTTCTCATTTTAGCTACGTGAAAATTGGTAACAAATCTATTCCAACCATAACTTAATCAACTTGTATTGTATATTATGTAATCTTGAGATACCATAGACACGTATACGATGTTTCGACCTATCATGTCGACACATCTATATATATTTCGGAACAACCATAGACACTCTATATGTGAATGTTGGAGTTAGCTATACAGGGTTGAGGTTGATTCCAAAATATATATAGTTTGAGTTGTGATCAATACTGAGATACGTATACACTGGGTCGTGGATTGATTCAAGATAATATTTATCGATTTATTTCTGTACATCTAACTGTGGACAACTAGTTGTAGGTTACTAACGAGGACAGCTGACTTAATAAACTTAAAACATCAAAATATATTAAAAGTGTTGTAAATATATTTTGAACATACTTTGATATATATGTATATATTGTTATAGGTTCGTGAATCAACCAGTGGCCAAGTCTTACTTCCCGACGAAGTAAAAATCTGTGAAAGTGAGTTATAGTCCCACTTTTAAAATCTAATATTTTTGGGATGAGAATACATGCAGGTTTTATAAATGATTTACAAAATAGACACAAGTACGTGAAACTACATTCTATGGTTGAATTATCGAAATCGAATATGCCCCTTTTTATTAAGTCTGGTAATCTAAGAATTAGGGAACAGACACCCTAATTGACGCGAATCCTAAAGATAGATCTATTGGGCCTAACAAACCCCATCCAAAGTACTGGATGCTTTAGTACTTCGAAATTTATATCATATCCGAAGGGTGTCCCGGAATGATGGGGATATTCTTATATATGCATCTTGTTATTGTCGGTTACCAGGTGTTCACCATATGAATGATTTTTATCTCTATGTATGGGATGTGTATTGAAATATGAAATCTTGTGGTCTATTGTTACGATTTGATATATATAGGTTAAACCTATAACTCACCAACATTTTTGTTGACGTTTAAATCATGTTTATTCTCAGGTGAATATTAAGAGCTTCCGCTGTTGCATACTAAAATAAGGACAAGATTTGGAGTCCATGTTTGTATGATATTGTGTAAAAACTGCATTCAAGAAACAGATTTCGATGTAACATATTTGTATTGTAAACCATTATGTAATGGTCGTGTGTAAACAGGATATTTTAGATTATCATTATTTGATAATCTACGTAAAGCTTATTAAACCTTTATTTATGAAATAAAGGTTATGGTTTGTTTTAAAAATGAATGCAGTCTTTGAAAAACGTCTCATATAGAGGTCAAAACCTCGCCAAGAAATCAATTAATATGGAACGTTTTTAATCAATAAGAACGGGACATTTCAGTTGGTATCCGAGCGTTGGTCTTAGAGAACCAGAATTTTGCATTAGTGTGTCTTATCGAGTTTGTTAGGATGCATTAGTGAGTCTGGACTTCGACCGTGTTTTCTTTAAAAATGATTGCTTAACATTTTTGTTGGAAACTATATATTTTTAACATATGAATATTATGTGATATATTAATCTCTTAACGTGTTTGATATTATGTGATAGATGTCTACCTCTAGAACAAGTCCCATTGACTCACCTAATAATAATGAAGAGTCAAATGTAAATTGGAATGATTCGTGGACTGATTCACAAGTTCCCGAAGAGGAACCGGAAGAAGAGTCGGAACCGGAAGAAGAATCGGAACCGGAAGAAGAAATAGAACCGGTGGGGGAAATAATAAAACGGTTAAGTAAAAGAGAATCCTCAACCAACCGACCAAGGTTAATTATGGTCAATGGTGTTTCCGCCAAGGAAGCAAAATATTGGGAGGATTACCAATTCTCCGATGAATCGGATTCCGACGAGAATTCCGATGATGTTATAGAAATAACCCCAACTGAATTTAAAAAGGCAAAAGAAAATAATAAGGGAAAGGGCATAAAAATAGAGAAATCTAATTCCAACCCCGATGAACTTTATATGTATCGTCAACCCCCGAAGTCCTTAAGTTGTAACAATGACCCGGGAACCTCTAAACCACCAGGTTTTTCTAAACCAATGTGGACAACGACGGCTCGTATTAGGGGAACATCATATATCCCTAGAAACTTGGCAAAACGAACCAAAACCCAACAAGAAGAAACGAGCGAGTCGGAATAAGATAGTTGTATTCGTGTGGTGTAATATATGTAATATAGTGTGCTTATGCTTTATGATATATGTAAAAATTGCTTGTATTAATAGGTATTTTTTTTTTATGAATCTAACTCTTGTCTATTTTACAGTTTAAAAACACAAAATGGATAGACAACCCAATATTTTAAGAGACCTACCCGGAGACATGATTGATGAAATCTTGTCTAGAGTCGGCCAGAATTCCTCGGCACAACTATTTAAGGCGAGATCAGTTTGTAAGACATTCGAAGAACGTTCCAAGAATGTCTTGGTTTATAAGAGACTTTCGTTTGAAAGATGGGGGATATCACATTGGGAAACCCATAAGTTACGATGTGTTTACTTTGACGCATATATTGCGGGGAACCCAAATGCTATTTTACGCAACGGGTTAAGAAATTATTTTGACTCAATATATCCGAATATTGGACTTCGTGATTTAGAAAAAGCGGCTAACATGCAACATAAAGAAGCATGTTATGCTTACGGATTAGTAATGTTCGCTTCTCACCAAAGTGAGAACAAGAACATCGGGCTACAACTATTAAACAAAACGTTTCCACAAGTGACGGAGTCGGTAATTGGGGTAAGAAATGAGGTTTTTAGATTATTACGGGACTGTTGGACATTACGTAACCCTCGTCCCTTTGATGACGTTACAACACGCTGTCTTATCAACGGCCATAACGGTTATGTTGCACAAGACCAAGGATGGGAAGTAGTCCTAGTAAAACCAGAATGCATGACTTGTTTCTGGACGTATGAATTACGTGTCTTTATTGCCTTTGCCGAACGACTTGTGTACTAGCTAGAATTGTCTTCACAACTATCTTGTATCAAAGTTATTGTGTGCTATATTTCATGCTTTATGTAAAATAAGCGGTATTGTAAGTTTGTAAAATATTGTATAAAAGTTTGAACGCGAAATATTATTACAATCTGTTTCTCATATAGAATTGTAGTAGTTGAATTGTATATTAGCTACTAAGTATGAACTTAACGGGTAGGTACTACCCGAATTTAAACTTATAAAACGCTAATATGAAGAAAAAGCTTTTATAAATGAGTTCATATTATGCTACGAAATACTATTAACTACTCTTAATATTCTGTATGATTGACTTGTTCCATTTAACTATTTTGAAGGAAATGGCACCGACTACTCGACACACCGTGAATATGAATGAAGAGGAATTCCGTACTTTTCTAGCTTCAAACATAGCCGCAGTACAGGCTGCGCTACATACCAACAATAACCTTGGATCTAGCAGTACAGGAAATCGTGTAGGATGCACCTACAAAGAATTCACTGCCTGCAAACCTTTGGAATTTGATGGAACCGAAGGACCGATCGGATTGAAACGGTGGACCGAGAAGGTTGAATCGGTGTTTGCCATAAGTAAGTGTACTGAAGAGGACAAAGTGAAGTACGCTACGCATACCTTCACAGGTTCTGCGTTAACATGGTGGAATACCTATCTAGAGCAAGTGGGACAAGATGATGCGTACGCACTACCGTGGTCAGCATTCAAGCACTTGATGAACGAGAAGTACCGTCCCAGAACCGAGGTCAATAAGCTCAAGACAGAACTTAGAGGGTTACGAACCCAAGGATTTGATATTACCACGTACGAAAGACGATTCACAGAATTGTGCCTATTGTGTCCGGGAGCATTCGAAGATGAGGAAGAGAAGATCGACGCGTTTGTGAAAGGATTACCGGAAAGAATCCAAGAAGATATAAGTTCACACGAGCCCGCCTCCATACAACAGGCATGTAGAATGGCTCACAAACTAGTGAACCAGATTGAAGAAAGAATTAAAGAACAGACTGCTGAAGAGGCCAATGTGAAGCAAGTCAAAAGAAAGTGGGAGGAAAACGGTGATAAGAATCACCAATACAACAACAACAGCAATTACAACAATAATCGCAACAATTATCCCAACAATCGCAACATCAATCGCAACTACAACAAACGGCCCAACAACAACAACAACAACAACAACAACAGCAACTACAACAATCATCCCAACAACAATAATAACCGCAACAACAACAACAATCAGAAGCAGCTATGCCAAAGGTGTGAAAAGAATCACTCGGGGTTCTGCACCAAATTTTGCAACAAGTGTAAAAGAAATGGTCATAGCGCGGCGAAGTGTGAGGTCTACGGACCAGGGGTTAATAGAACGAAAGGAACAAATGGTGTCGGAACGAGTAATGGCGGAGCAAGTAGTGTCGGAGCAAGTTATGCCAATGTAGTTTGTTATAAATGTGGAAAACCAGGCCACATTATTAGAAATTGCCCGAACCAGGAGAACACGAATGGACAAGGCCGCGGAAGAGTTTTCAATATTAATGCGGCAGAGGCACAAGAAGACCCGGAGCTTGTTACGGGTACGTTTCTTATTGACAATAAATCTGCTTACGTTTTATTTGATTCGGGTGCGGATAGAAGCTATATGAGTAGAGATTTTTGTGCTAAATTAAGTTGTCCATTGACGCCTTTGGATAGTAAATTTTTACTCGAATTAGCAAATGGTAAATTAATTTCAGCAGATAATATATGTCGGAATCGAGAAATTAAACTGGTTAGCGAAACATTTAAGATTGATTTGATACCAGTAGAGTTAGGGAGTTTTGATGTGATAATCGGTATAGACTGGTTGAAAGAAGTGAAAGCAGAGATCGTTTGTTACAAAAATGCAATTCGCATTATACGAGAAAAAGGAAAACCCTTAATGGTGTACGGAGAAAAGGGCAACACGAAGCTACATCTTATTAGTAATTTGAAGGCACAAAAACTAATAAGAAAAGGTTGCTATGCTGTTCTAGCACACGTCGAGAAAGTACAAACTGAAGAAAAGAGCATCAATGATGTTCCCATTGCAAAAGAATTTCCCGATGTATTTCCGAAAGAATTACCGGGATTACCCCCACATCGATCCGTTGAATTTCAAATAGATCTTGTACCAGGAGCTGCACCAATAGCTCGTGCTCCTTACAGACTCGCACCCAGCGAGATGAAAGAACTGCAAAGCCAATTACAAGAACTTTTAGAGCGTGGTTTCATTCGACCAAGCACATCACCGTGGGGAGCTCCTGTTTTGTTTGTCAAGAAGAAAGATGGTACATTCAGGTTGTGTATCGACTACCGAGAGTTGAACAAACTTACCATCAAGAACCGCTACCCACTACCGAGAATCGACGACTTATTTGATCAACTACAAGGCTCGTCTGTTTATTCAAAGATTGACTTACGTTCCGGGTATCATCAAATGCGGGTGAAAGAAGATGATATTCCAAAGACTGCTTTCAGAACACGTTACGGTCATTACGAGTTTATGGTCATGCCGTTTGGTTTAACTAATGCACCAGCTGTGTTCATGGACCTTATGAACCGAGTGTGTGGACCATACCTTGACAAGTTTGTCATTGTTTTCATTGATGACATACTTATTTACTCAAAGAATGACCAAGAACACGGTGAACATTTGAGAAAGGTGTTAGAAGTATTGAGGAAGGAAGAATTGTACGCTAAGTTTTCAAAGTGTGCATTTTGGTTGGAAGAAGTTCAATTCCTCGGTCACATAGTGAACAAAGAAGGTATTAAGGTGGATCCGGCAAAGATAGAAACTGTTGAAAAGTGGGAAACCCCGAAAACTCCGAAACACATACGCCAGTTTTTAGGACTAGCTGGTTACTACAGAAGGTTCATCCAAGACTTTTCCAGAATAGCAAAACCCTTGACTGCATTAACGCATAAAGGGAAGAAATTTGAATGGAATGATGAACAAGAGAAAGCGTTTCAGTTATTGAAGAAAAAGCTAACTACGGCACCTATATTGTCATTGCCTGAAGGGAATGATGATTTTGTGATTTATTGTGATGCATCAAAGCAAGGTCTCGGTTGTGTATTAATGCAACGAACGAAGGTGATTGCTTATGCGTCTAGACAATTGAAGATTCACGAACAAAATTATACGACGCATGATTTAGAATTAGGCGCGGTTGTTTTTGCATTAAAGACTTGGAGGCACTACTTATATGGGGTCAAAAGTATTATATATACCGACCACAAAAGTCTTCAACACATATTTAATCAGAAACAACTGAATATGAGGCAGCGTAGGTGGATTGAATTATTGAATGATTATGACTTTGAGATTCGTTACCACCCGGGGAAGGCAAATGTGGTAGCCGATGCCTTGAGCAGGAAGGACAGAGAACCCATTCGAGTAAAATCTATGAATATAATGATTCATAATAACATTACTACTCAAATAAAGGAGGCGCAACAAGGAGTTTTAAAAGAGGGAAATTTAAAGGATGAAATACCCAAAGGATCGGAGAAGCATCTTAATATTCGGGAAGACGGAACCCGGTATAGGGCTGAAAGGATTTGGGTACCAAAATTTGGAGATATGAGAGAAATGGTACTTAGAGAAGCTCATAAAACCAGATACTCAATACATCCTGGAACGGGGAAGATGTACAAGGATCTCAAGAAACATTTTTGGTGGCCGGGTATGAAAGCCGATGTTGCTAAATATGTAGGAGAATGTTTGACGTGTTCTAAGGTCAAAGCTGAGCATCAGAAACCATCAGGTCTACTTCAACAACCCGAAATCCCGGAATGGAAATGGGAAAACATTACCATGGATTTCATCACTAAATTGCCAAGGACTGCAAGTGGTTTTGATACTATTTGGGTAATAGTTGATCGTCTCACCAAATCAGCACACTTCCTGCCAATAAGAGAAGATGACAAGATGGAGAAGTTAGCACGACTGTATTTGAAGGAAGTCGTCTCCAGACATGGAATACCAATCTCTATTATCTCTGATAGGGATGGCAGATTTATTTCAAGATTCTGGCAGACATTACAGCAAGCATTAGGAACTCGTCTAGACATGAGTACTGCCTATCATCCACAAACTGATGGGCAGAGCGAAAGGACGATACAAACGCTTGAAGACATGCTACGAGCATGTGTTATTGATTTCGGAAACAGTTGGGATCGACATCTACCGTTAGCAGAATTTTCCTACAACAACAGCTACCATTCAAGCATTGAGATGGCACCTTTTGAAGCACTTTATGGTAGAAAGTGCAGGTCTCCGATTTGTTGGAGTGAAGTGGGGGATAGACAGATTACGGGTCCGGAGATTATACAAGAAACTACCGAGAAGATCATCCAAATTCAACAACGGTTGAAAACCGCCCAAAGTCGACAAAAGAGCTACGCTGACATTAAAAGAAAAGATATAGAATTTGAAATTGGAGAGATGGTCATGCTTAAAGTTGCACCTTGGAAAGGCGTTGTTCGATTTGGTAAACGAGGGAAATTAAATCCAAGGTATATTGGACCATTCAAGATTATTGATCGTGTCGGACCAGTAGCTTACCGACTTGAGTTACCTCAACAACTCGCGGCTGTACATAACACTTTCCACGTCTCGAATTTGAAGAAATGTTTTGCTAAAGAAGATCTCACTATTCCGTTAGATGAAATCCAAATCAACGAAAAACTTCAATTCATCGAAGAACCCGTCGAAATAATGGATCGTGAGGTTAAAAGACTTAAGCAAAACAAGATACCAATTGTTAAGGTTCGATGGAATGCTCGTAGAGGACCCGAGTTCACCTGGGAGCGTGAAGATCAGATGAAGAAGAAATACCCGCATCTATTTCCAGAAGATTCGTCAACACCTTCAACAGCTTAAAATTTCGGGACGAAATTTATTTAACGGGTAGGTACTGTAGTGACCCGAACTTTTCCATGTTTATATATATTAATTGAGATTGATGTTTACATGATTAAATGTTTCCAACATGTTAAGCAATCAAACTTGTTAAGACTTGATTAATTGAAATAGGTTTCATATAGACAATTGACCACCCAAGTTGACCGGTGATTCACGAACGTTAAAACTTGTAAAAAAAAACTATATGATGACATATATATGGTTATATATATAGTTAACATGATATTATGATAAGTAAACATATCATTAATTATATTAACAATGAACTACATATGTAAAAACAAGACTACTAACTTAATGATTTTGAAACGAGACATATATGTAACGTTTATCGTTGTAACGACATTTAATGTATATATATCATATTAAGAGATATTCGTACATCATAATATCATGATAATATAATAATTTAAAATCTCTTTTGATATTATAAACATTGGGTTAACAACATTTAACAAGATCGTTAACCTAAAGGTTTCAAAACAACACTTACATGTAACGACTAACGATGACTTAACGACTGTGTTAAAATGTATATACATGTAGTGTTTTAATATGTATTTATACACTTTTGAAAGACTTCAATACACTTATCAAAATACTTCTACTTAACAAAAATGCTTACAATTACATTCTCGTTCAGTTTCATCAACAATTCTACTCGTATGCACCCGTATTCGTACTCGTACAATACACAGCTTTTAGATGTATGTACTATTGGTATATACACTCCAATGATCAGCTCTTAGCAGCCCATGTGAGTCACCTAACACATGTGGGAACCATCATTTGGCAACTAGCATGAAATATCTCATAAGATTACAAAAATATGAGTAATCATTCATGACTTATTTACATGAAAACAAAATTACATATCCTTTATATCTAATCCATACACCAACGACCAAAAACACCTACAAACACTTTCATTCTTCAATTTTCTTCATCTAATTGAACTCTCTCAAGTTCTATCTTCAAGTTCTAAGTGTTCTTCATAAATTCCAAAAGTTCTAGTTTCATAAAATCAAGAATACTTTCAAGTTTGCTAGCTCACTTCCAATCTTGTAAGGTGATCATCCAACCTCAAGAAATCTTTGTTTCTTACAGTAGGTTATCATTCTAATACAAGGTAATAATCATATTCAAACTTTGGTTCAATTTCTATAACTATAACAATCTTATTTCAAGTGATGATCTTACTTGAACTTGTTTTCGTGTCATGATTCTGCTTCAAGAACTTCGAGCCATCCAAGGATCCATTGAAGCTAGATCCATTTTTCTCTTTTCCAGTAGGTTTATCCAAGGAAATTAAGGTAGTAATGATGTTCATAACATCATTCGATTCATACATATAAAGCTATCTTATTCGAAGGTTTAAACTTGTAATCACTAGAACATAGTTTAGTTAATTCTAAACTTGTTCGCAAACAAAAGTTAATCCTTCTAACTTGACTTTTAAAATCAACTAAACACATGTTCTATATCTATATGATATGCTAACTTAATGATTTAAAACCTGGAAACACGAAAAACACCGTAAAACCGGATTTACGCCGTCGTAGTAACACCGCGGGCTGTTTTGGGTTAGTTAATTAAAAACTATGATAAACTTTGATTTAAAAGTTGTTATTCTGAGAAAATGATTTTTATTATGAACATGAAACTATATCCAAAAATTATGGTTAAACTCAAAGTGGAAGTATGTTTTCTAAAATGGTCATCTAGACGTCGTTCTTTCGACTGAAATGACTACCTTTACAAAAACGACTTGTAACTTATTTTTCCGACTATAAACCTATACTTTTTCTGTTTAGATTCATAAAATAGAGTTCAATATGAAATCATAGCAATTTGATTCACTCAAAACGGATTTAAAATGAAGAAGTTATGGGTAAAACAAGATTGGATAATTTTTCTCATTTTAGCTACGTGAAAATTGGTAACAAATCTATTCCAACCATAACTTAATCAACTTGTATTGTATATTATGTAATCTTGAGATACCATAGACACGTATACGATGTTTCGACCTATCATGTCGACACATCTATATATATTTCGGAACAACCATAGACACTCTATATGTGAATGTTGGAGTTAGCTATACAGGGTTGAGGTTGATTCCAAAATATATATAGTTTGAGTTGTGATCAATACTGAGATACGTATACACTGGGTCGTGGATTGATTCAAGATAATATTTATCGATTTATTTCTGTACATCTAACTGTGGACAACTAGTTGTAGGTTACTAACGAGGACAGCTGACTTAATAAACTTAAAACATCAAAATATATTAAAAGTGTTGTAAATATATTTTGAACATACTTTGATATATATGTATATATTGTTATAGGTTCGTGAATCAACCAGTGGCCAAGTCTTACTTCCCGACGAAGTAAAAATCTGTGAAAGTGAGTTATAGTCCCACTTTTAAAATCTAATATTTTTGGGATGAGAATACATGCAGGTTTTATAAATGATTTACAAAATAGACACAAGTACGTGAAACTACATTCTATGGTTGAATTATCGAAATCGAATATGCCCCTTTTTATTAAGTCTGGTAATCTAAGAATTAGGGAACAGACACCCTAATTGACGCGAATCCTAAAGATAGATCTATTGGGCCTAACAAACCCCATCCAAAGTACTGGATGCTTTAGTACTTCGAAATTTATATCATATCCGAAGGGTGTCCCGGAATGATGGGGATATTCTTATATATGCATCTTGTTATTGTCGGTTACCAGGTGTTCACCATATGAATGATTTTTATCTCTATGTATGGGATGTGTATTGAAATATGAAATCTTGTGGTCTATTGTTACGATTTGATATATATAGGTTAAACCTATAACTCACCAACATTTTTGTTGACGTTTAAAGCATGTTTATTCTCAGGTGAATATTAAGAGCTTCCGCTGTTGCATACTAAAATAAGGACAAGATTTGGAGTCCATGTTTGTATGATATTGTGTAAAAACTGCATTCAAGAAACAGATTTCGATGTAACATATTTGTATTGTAAACCATTATGTAATGGTCGTGTGTAAACAGGATATTTTAGATTATCATTATTTGATAATCTACGTAAAGCTTATTAAACCTTTATTTATGAAATAAAGGTTATGGTTTGTTTTAAAAATGAATGCAGTCTTTGAAAAACGTCTCATATAGAGGTCAAAACCTCGCCAAGAAATCAATTAATATGGAACGTTTTTAATCAATAAGAACGGGACATTTCAAATTGTTCGTGAATCGTCGAGAACAGTCAAAGGTCAATTGAATATATGAACATCGTTCCAAAATTTTCTAGACTCAACATTACATACTTTTTTTATCGTATCGAAATCATATAAAGATTAAGTTTAAATTTGGTCTGAAATTTCCGGGTTGTCACGAATAATTCCACCCAAATTTATAACGGGCCCTATCTTCTCGCTCGGGGCGAGTTAAATTTTTCCGAGACCACTGTTCAACTCGAAAAAATCTTATGAACCCAACGGGACTAACTATACGCGAAACAGATACTTCTCAAAAAACGCTAAACAAAACGACAGCCCGTATCTTTCTGCTCGCCGCGAGTTAATTTTTTTCGACATGGGCGTCATACTTGAAATAATTTTATGAACGAAACGATAAAAAGTACGTTTGAAACGGACACTTTTTAAAAACGCTAAAAACAACGACAGCTCGTATCTTCCTGCTCGCCGCGAGTTATATTTTTTCGCCAGCACCGTCAGAATCGAAATAATTTTATCAACAAAATGAAACTAACTAAGTTCGAACCTGACAGATTTTAAAAGCAGTAAAGACGACAATACCAACAACGACGCTTAACGCATAGAGCGTTTTTCCTTCTGTTAATATATAAAGCTACGTTAAATATGAATACGCAGGCCGAAAGCCCCCGCCAATCGGGCCGGACCCGGACTAGTTTTTATTATATACACGATAACAATTAAATAAACAAATATTAATAGTTAATAAGAATATAAAAATAACAAATAAATTAAATGAAATTAAAAATTAAAATTAAAAATAAAAATAAAATAAAAAGAAAGAAAGAAACTGAATTGAAAGGTTGTCTTTCTCACTCACAATCTCTCTCCTCTCTCCTCCAATTCTCTCTCTCCGGAAACCCTAAAAAGAGAAACACATCAGGTAAGTTTTCTCTCTCTCCTTTTCTCTTTCTCTCTCTTACATTATATATATATATATATATATATAATCTCTGTCTTAAAACAATTATAATTTTTTGATATATGTATATATATCCGTTTATGACACCGACAAATTGATATCAACTTTCATTGCTAGATCTGCTCTTTTTTTTTTTTTTTTAATGTTGACCTGCGATTCGTTTGATTTTATATATGTTCGATTGTATTCCGCTATCGATATGTTATTTACCCCAATTTTATCACGCATTATTTGTAGATCTTAAATTTTAATCTGGATCTGTTTGTTATGTCACCGTTTATGTTAGATCTAGGTTTGAGACGCCCAAAATTCGACTTTTTGTTGTTGAATTGAGTTTAATTTGATAAATTTGATAATTAGTCATCAGCATTTGTTCATATGTATACATTATGTATTTGATCTGTGTTATATGTGAAATATTCTTGTTCGGAGTTTGATTTTTGAATCTTAATTTGTTAATTTATACAAGGTTCTGTAATTTTATCGCCGTGTTTATATTTTTATAATGAATTGACAACCAAATTATATTTCTGTTGATAATTGAGAAAATGGAATAGACTAATAGTAATTCTTCCGTGTTGCAGAGTTTACAAAATAAATATATAAATAAATAAATAAAATTATTATTTTTATTAGTTTCTCTATCTAATGCATGGATATGTTATGTTGAATTGAAGTAAAAAGAAAATTAAATTGCAAAACAGATGTAATTTGTATGGAATTATTTGTGTTGCATTTGTAGCTTCGAATGGACGATGAAGGGTTGCGAAATTGGGGATACTATGAACCTGTGATGAAGGAGCACCTCGGTTTACAACTGATGTCACCTATGGTTGACCATAGAGACACCAAGCCGTTTTTACCTCAACGTGAAAATCTGTTAATGATGAACCAGAGCGCTATTCCTTATCAGCACCAACCTCGCAATTCAGTTGTATCAGAAGCACCTAATCCAATGCAGTATATGAGGGATGGATGGATACAAAGGGATCGATTCCTTCATATGTTGCCTCGAAACCCTAATTTTCCAGGTATTTCCGATACCGGATCATCTCAGTCAATGCACATGATACAGCAGCTTGATTCGTATAAAGATCCCGAGATGAATTTAGAAGACAATGAAGCTGTTGGTGGTGTCAATGGTGGCAGCTCAGTTAACGGTGGTCCAATGAAAAGATCCGCAGGGGGAGCTGATAAACTGCAACGAGCTAAGAAGCCAAAGAAAGCAAGTTCATCGCCGAAAGAAAACGGGAACCGTTCGGGTCAACGGTCAAAGACTGTTAAGAGTGTGGAAGTGGTGATAAATGGAATTGATATGGATCTTGCTGGTATCCCGATTCCGGTTTGCACGTGTACGGGTGCTCCTCAACAGTGTTATCGATGGGGGTGTGGCGGGTGGCAGTCGGCTTGTTGTACTACGACTATATCGATGTACCCGCTTCCGATGAGCACAAAACGTCGTGGGGCGAGGATTGCAGGGAGGAAAATGAGTCAAGGGGCGTTCAAGAAAGTGTTGGAGAAACTTTCATCTGAAGGCTATGATTTTGATGTTGCTATCGACTTGAGGAGTTATTGGGCAAAACATGGTACCAACAAGTTTGTCACCATAAGGTAAGACTTAATGTTTGGGTATAACATGTATATATGTTTGTGCCCTTTGGTGAGGTTTACATGGTACCTATGTTAATCCATGAATATTTAAGAGTTATTTTACTTGGGATTTTAGAGATTTAGATGTTTGAGGTTCTGTTTTTCATGTAAGACCAATATTATTTTCATTTAGATTATGCTAAAAGGATAGTTTATTTGCCCTTTTTAATTGTAGAATTATGGTTCTTTTGCTTGATTTAATTATTTTTGGTTAACTTGATTTCATTGATATTTTGCTCTTATTTACAGTTTCGTTAATGGATTAGGTTTTTTTTTTTTTTTTAGTACACCAAGTGACTGTGCATAACAATGAAACGAAATTGATTTTCTTTCAGTTCATGTATGCACTCAGTGTCTGATTTTCTCATGTTTTTATGATCGATTCTTGTTTACGTTTTCTAGGAATGCCTTATGTGGTGCCTGTCTTAGATAGCATCATGCCATGTTAATGATTCGTTCCTTTTAAGAAGCGAATTTACTGTGGGACTTAAGTTTCTTATTTTCGCTATTCATTACTTGCATACGGCTTTCATTGGTAATGTGATGCTAATACGTTTTATAAAACATGTTTAGAGGTGCCTGAAATATCTTAAATTGTGTCATTACATTTGGACATTTGGTGGCGTTGGTCACTGCATTCTTAAATTAAAATTTAGTGTTTTCTAGCGGGTCGCAACATGACTCATCAATAGGTTGTGTTATACGAAAAAAAAAATAAAAAAATAAAAATAAGATCTCAAAAGCTGTTGAACAATGACATACCAAATGACCCATGTTGACACCTCTTTACATTCATTCTGTTGTCTAGAGTAAACGGATTATTTTGTCCTGGCTGGATATATCTTCTATTCTATTCATTATCAGTTGACTTGTATTGTTGTATGACATCTAGGCTCCAAATTCGGCCCATTTTGGAAAAGGGGTTGATTCGTACACCACTTCAAATTTGCCATACACCACCAAATTAATTATTTAGACATTTTTACCCTTTCTTTTACACTATCAAATTTGTCATACACCACCAAATGAAGGGTATAAATGTCTAAATAATTTATTTGGTGGTGTATGTCAAATTTGAGGTGGTGTACGAATCAATTCCCTTTTGGAAACTGCGCATATATTGTAGACGTTATGGTTTTTATAGTTCACAAATGGTTAGCATTTACATAAAATAGGTGATCCATTATAGCACTTGCAATTTACTCCAAGTATTTTTCATCCAATAATATATTTGATTTTACTCGTATTTTACTATCTTTTTTAGAGATATATTGCAGTATATTCAACTGATATATATGTGTATCATGAAATGGTGTATTTCTACATTTTCATGGTCACATATGATATTTTTAAACTGTGTCTTTAAATAATTTTTGTAATTTTTTGGGTACTAATTTTGTTTCTGGTTATTCACATCTTGCTTTTATCTTCATTCTAATCTAATCTTTATAAACTTCATTAATCCTTTTTACTTGCATGTGTATACATATTATTTATAACCTACTTATAAAATGATTGTATTATATTAGTTAATCTTAATTACGTCGATATTGCAATTTACTTTCATATTTTTGTCGAATTAGTAGGTATTAAGCTAGTTAAACCATCAAAAAGGATGTATATTAGAAGATTTCAAGTTTTTAATTACCACGCTGAATGGTTACCGAACTGTTTCAATTTATAAATGAACTTTGCGTAAATAGCTTGTGTGTGTGTGTGTGTGTATATTTTCATTTATTTTTCTGTTTAATGGTTTTGGTTTACTATATGCTAGTGTGGTTTCTATTTGAATATTGATTGGAAAAATGTTCAAGAACTCGGAATTATAATGTCAGATATGGCAATTCAAAATTGGTAAAAAAAAAAATGCAGTCATTGGGGACTAGACGATTACTTGCTCAACATCCGATTAATTGGTCGAAATCGGCTAAAGTCGGTCAAAGCCAACTTAGTCAACATCATTACTCCCCTTATTACTTCCCGATTGAATCCTAAGTTGCCGATTACTCCCTCTAAAGTAGTGACCGAGGACTCCTCGAGTAAGAGATGTTTGCTGCATTGGATTCGAATATTTTCGCTGATTAGATCTTACTTCTTAGTAGACGTTGGGTATTCCAGAAGTGCACTTGAATTGCATGCATTATGTATATAAAATCGACATTGTGCAAAAACTATTTTTGAACGGTGGTTAGAAGTCTGCCCGAACACGATGTCAGAACTCACTCATCTGATCATGTTCTGGGATGAACCATTACAGTCCTACCGCCCACATGGAGGAAACTCCACGGCGAATCCATACGGACATCGCGTGTGGTAAACCCTCTCGGGTGAGGCTCGAACGCAAGACGTCCAAGACCTCCGAAGCCCATGAAATGAGCGGGTAACCTCATTGAAAATATTTTGCAGCTCATGGTTTCAAACTCCTAACCTCGCTTATGGAAAGTCAGATCACTACCACAATACACCAACACTTTCACGTTACATTGTGCAAATTAATACATCATTGTTCAGTGATAGTAAAGTGTACAATCTATAAAATGGCTCGTAAACGGATAATCCTTTTCTTTTTTATAAGTTAATGCATGAACTTATCCTTTATTATAGTTACATAGAGAGGGGGAGTATTTTTTATAGTGTGATTTAACAGTATGTCAGCATATCCCGTCATTATTTTTCACTCTTTCTCTTGGCACACTACAACATTAGTGAAGTTTAAACCCCAACTGAAATCTCTTCAGATTGCTTATCAATGGGCGCCACTTCTAAGTTCTACCATGCAACTAAACACCACAAAACGATTCGTAAGCATTAAACGTTGATCAAAGGCCTCGAATAGAACACGATTTAATCGGAGACCCAAATGTTACACTTGGAACTTTCCACCACCAAAGTGCAAACATCCACTTCAATCATATCGTGTATACGAAGATTTGACAAACACAGAGAGTTAACTTACACAATCTGAATCTTATTGTAAAAATCTCATAATGGTTAAATCATATAATGGTTTGTGATGGTTAACATATTCTGGTTGGTATGCTAAGGGCATATAGTATATTTGATAAAGTAGCTCATAAGAGCTTAAACTTATTATTTTTAATAAGTTATATATCTTAACTTTTTATAATTTAGAACTTTGAATGCTATTGTGTAATCTAACATTTTATATTGTTATAAGATCTACTTTTAGGTGAATGAGTAAATGAATAATTTTTTTAGCTTCAAATAATATAATATAGAAAATACAAATGTATCCTTCAAAATATTGGCATGTATTCATAAATGATTAAATGTCGTGTCTAAATAAAAGTTAACTTCGATCAATGAAATTTTGTAAAGAAAAATATATTCTTGTAAATATTGGTAGGTATTCGTAAATATAATATTACAAGATATTTTTATGTCTATATTTTGATTGATTTGATATTGGATATGAGTTCACAAAATTGTGTTCGTTTTGATTGAAGTACGTAAGCCACCGTACTATTTTAAGGTGTCGATGACCTATTTTAGAAGCTTAAAAAGTACATATTATGATTTTTAATAACATATCAAGCTTTGTTTGGTATGAAAAATAGAGTTTATGAAAAAAAAAAAAAAGAGTTTAAAAAATAAGCTCCTTTCATCAAACTTAAAAAATAAGTTCCTATATATGATATGCTAAATTATATAACTAGTCTTTGACTAATTATTTAACATATATTATGTTTTCCTTTAGTCAATTTATAGCTATAAGCTCTAGCTTTAGCTATTATCAAACAGTTATGAAAAGTAATAAGCTTCAACTTCAAACTTAAAAAATAAACTCCAACTACCACCTCCTGTTTTTATTTAAGCTGGTAGCTGGAACTTATTATTTTTTATAAGTATTTGATAAACTAGCTGAAGTTTTATTTATTTATTTATAAGCTCTACTTTTTTTTTATAAACTACTACGCGTTGTTTATTTTTTAAGATCTTATAATTTTTATAAGCTTATAAAATTTATAACTTAAAACTTACTAAAATAACAAGCTCCGGTTCTCACAAGATCCTACAAGATGCACTAAACACACCTTTGATATGGTTATTGAATAGTGGTCTCTATGCTGAATATTAATGATAATTTTTTATCTGTTAGATACGGAGTACCCCGTATAATTTAACACCTAATAATTATAATCTTTTAGATTTCATCTAAAAATATAAAATTGTTGAACTAAAAAGTAAGAGTTTCATAGTCTATTTCGGTGTTCATTTTCAGTATCGAAAAATGAAAGCCGAAATTGACTGACAGTGACATAGGTGAAGGTGTCCACATTCAGTGTCAATTTTAATATTTTATTTTAATTATTAATTGTTGTTTTTTTATAAATTTGAAAAACTTTCATTAAAAATTAATTATGTAAATAATTTATAATAATAAAAAAATATTATCTAGCACAAAAAAAAAATTGTTTAGCCCAAAACCAAACAAAATAGGCCCATTTTTATAAAACATAATCTTCTTCCTATAGCATTTGTAGGCTGCAGCATAACAGCTTACACCTAAAAAAAAGAAAAAATTAACAAGAAAACAAAGAAGGAAGAAAATTAACAAGAAAGAAGAAAACAAGGAAGTTAACAGCTATAATTTCAAAATCAAACGGTTCAATTTGTTTAAAATCCAGTGTCGGCCGCTCGGTTTTGACACACCGACCGATTGATTTCAAAAAGTCGGCGTCGGTGGTATTGGGTTTTGTTGTTGTTGTTGATCCTTAAAAGTTACAAATTTATTTACGGTATATAAATGTCTATTAAGGCCACCATTAACAGAGCGTGATTACCACCAAAACAGCCCCATCGCGCCACCATCGCGCCTTATTGGGGCGTGCTGGTTGGAAAAAACCGAAGTCGTGATCACCCCATCACTGACCGTGTTTGCAGGTTTGCAGTCTTGTGATTGGTGGATACAAATCTATCCGTTGAAGATGCAGTCGAATGAGTCATTGGGATTTATAAAATAAATGAAATTGTTTTTATAAATAATAAATTTTTTATATCTCTATAAATACAATACACAACTTTTACATTTTTATCACAACACACTCACATTTCTATCATTTTCTTTATAATTCTATCTAAAACATTTGTTATCTCACAACTAACATGTCTCAACACAATCAAAACTCCGATCTTAATGAGGTCGGTTCTGGTAATCTCTACAACTTCAGGCCACCAAATATGCCTGGTTCGAGCTCAAATTCCCCGAAAAATGTTCGAGGTAATCGATCATTTGGCAATGTCCCGCAACAAAATCTGTGACGACCCCAAATTTTTCGACTACATTTTTCAGATCTAGTAATAGAATTCCCGACATTTCAAGCAAATTCTTATTTTCAAGTCTCGAATTTTTCTTAATATTATACATTCACACAAATCCTTAGACAAACCCATATACCTACACATTTACATTAAAAACTCTAATTATGTGTAAAACGAGGATAAACGTCCGCGCGTTGCTGCGGGGTAGTTTTGATCGGTTAAAGATCAGTTAATTGAACGTTTAAAAAAAACGGTTAGTGGTTTTGATTAAACGTTTAAAAATAAAGGGTAAAATAGGAAGGAAAAAAAATGAAGTGAAAAAGATTGTAAGGAAAATAATTGTGTGGTTTAAAGTACAAAATGGGTTTATACTTTTAATGGGCTTTTATTTTAAAATCAATTGATATTTATATCAATTGATTTTAAAATAAAAGCCCATTCAAAATATTTGTTTTTTTAATGCCTTCAAACAAAATACACTTTTTAAAAAAAAATTATCTTTTTACACCATTCAGTAGACGGGAATTTTGTCTACCACCTTTATCTGTCGTCTACTACCATTTTTACAAAGTAGTAGACAGTTTCAATAAGGTAGTAGACAGTGAGAACAAAGCAGTAGACAGCCAATTACAAGGTAGCTGACCGTCTACTGCCTTGTTGTTATTGACTACTACCTTGTTGTAGGTGTCGACTGATATGTATTATTGGTGTCGACACCTACAACAAGGTAGTAGGCAATAACAACAAGACAGTAGACGGTCAACTACCTTGTAATTGGTTGTCTACTGCTTTGTTCTCACTGTCTACTACCTTGTTGTTACTGTCTACTACTTTGTAAAAATGGTAGTAGACGACAGATAAAGGTGGTAGACAAAATTCCCGTCTACTGAATGGTGTAAAAAGAGAATTTTTTTTAAAAAGTGTATTTTGTTTAAAGGCATTAAAAAAGTGTATTTTGATCAATTTCACTGTAAATAGACTATTGGGATTTTGAAATAAATTTGGGCCAATAAGTGATAAATAATATCTTCAGCCTCACTTTATAACCACCGTCATTTTTTTTCTTCTTTTTAATCAAATCACATTTAACAACGCTATAAACAATCCCTTTTCATTCCTTTTTTCAGCCGGCAGTTGCAGGCCATTCCTTGTCTCCATTACACCATCGTAACCTTTCTATTGCCGGCCAACCCGTCGTCCCCCACTCACCCTCTTTTTTCGTTTTTATTTACAGATCTTTATTTCTGTGGTCATGTTGTCCTCACAAATCCGGATACCACTTCGCCATTCACCCGCCGCCCAACCCTGTTTCGTGGTCACACTGTGTTTTCATTTGTTTTTATAGGAAGACGATGGTGGTTGCTGCTGTAGGTGGATGTTGATGGTGACAGAATGTGGATCGTGCGATTTCAGTTGCCGGAAGTTGTTTGTGGTGGTTGCAGTCGCTGGTTTCCAGATGTCTTATGTTGTGGTTTATGAAGGTTACAGGTGTTGGGGTGGTTCCTGGAGGTCAGAGCTGGTGTTGATGTAAAAGGATGTAAAAAGAAAGGGACAAAAAATTGGAAAAGAAAAATAAAATTATTGGGTGACAGTTTTACCCCTGAAGGGGTTCAAAATTACAGCCATGCCACTATGAACAGTGGCAGGCTCATAATAATTAGTATATTTTATAATAATTTACATACTTGGAAATTGAATAAATACAATGCATATGTATTATGTATAGTTACTTGAAGAATTAAATTAGACATTGTATTAACTTAAAATGCAATACTTATACTACTAACCATCAAGTATCATGATAATGCTTGAATTAAGATCAAACTAGTACATAAACATATACATACACTTTAAGCATGTGCTTATACATACATTATACAAAACTTTCTCACTAAGTTATATGTCATACCCCCCAAATAGGGCCGGGGGTAAATATGACTTTTCCAATACCATCACACAGTTATATAATGAGAACGACTCTAAATAAGATGTTTAATAAAATCAATAATTCAATTGCAGCGGAAAGCGAAATGTTTTACATGGTAAACCCAAAAGTAATTAATGTTTAACAAATGCTATATGTGACGCCCCTTACAAAACCATCGTGTACGGTTCATCAACAACAGGATCATTACAAGGTCAAACACTATATGCTATTTGAAAACCAGTATTGCATTCATAAAAAGATAGCGTTTTACAAAAGATAACGTGAAACAAAGGTCGTTACAGGTTATTGTTTGAAAATAACATAAGTTACGAATGCAAAAGAAAAGTTTCATGATTGAGACATCTCTAAGTAATGTAGCGGAAATCTAACACAGCAGGTCCATAACATCAAGTCTATAACACCAAGACAACAAGTCTAACAGCGGAAGCAACATCGTCTAAGCACCTGAGAAATACACGCTTAAAAGTCAACACGAATGTTGGTGAGCTATAGTTTGTAATCAGTAAAGTAATGTAGACCACGAGATTTCAGTGCTTCAATCAACAATTTAAATCAGTATGAAAAGTATATGCTTAACCGTGGGCACCCGGTAACTAGACTTAACGTATGTATATCACCCCCTAAAAGTGCACTTGACGAGTGCGTTTGTCCTAGAAGTATTAAACACCCGTTGTCTGCTAGCGCGACTAGCCCGAGTGGGGTTGTCAAACCCTATGGATCCATATCTAAGATTCGCGTTCACGGTTAGGAAACCAATGATTAAACGTTACCGAGCTAAGGGGAATCTTTGTGCCGTTTTGTAACCCACGCATATATAAAGTTTAAGTACTCGTATCTAGTATGTAAAACGTAAAAAGCGCATGTATTCTCAGTCCCAAAAATAGTAAAAATAGTAAAGGGATGCTATAACTCACAGTGAATAAGCAGTAAAAGTTGATATGAAAAGTATGCAGGTAGTAAGTCGGTCCGAAAAGTCGTAAACCTAAGTCAAAAGTCAATAGGTCAGTATGTTGTCCCAATAAGTGTAAAAGTGCATAAATTAAGTTTAAGTGTCATCATCAACATCATCATCATCGTTCATCAAAACTAAGGTAAGTTTAACAAGAATAGTGATCGAAACAAAAGGCTGACTTTGGACAGCTGTTACGACCTCTATACAAATCGAAAAGACACGTAGTCAGTGGAAACGGCTCCGTATGTGAGTCCTCTAACTGCTGACCAATTTTCAGAACCTAACTCGTCTTCGTTTGACCGTGGCGACGGTTTAAGTGCGAGTAGGTCAGAAATTTCAGCACAACGTTACAAAGGCGTAGTGACTTTCGGAAGGCTATAAATCCTAAACCGTATATCGGATTAAGACGAGGCCTAAACGAAAAGTCATCTACTCGAAACGAACTATCTTAAAATCAATTTTCCAGAAGTCTAGGAGTCTGATCAGACCCCTAAAAACAGAAAACAAGTGCTCCGGTGAGATTCTTGGTGCTTGATGCTCATCACGGTTCTCATCCTTGATGCTTGTAGCTTCAAGTGTACAACTCATTGATGTGTTAGCATCACTTTGACCAAGATTCAACCATCAAAACATAATATGTTAAGACCAAGTAAGAATACAACTCACTTAAGAGTCTTAGAAGTATGATGAACCAAGGTTACATCATATTCTTAGTCTTAACACAAATACAAGTTCTATTTACAGCTAAAGCTACAAACTTTCCATCAATCAAACAAGTATGAACACAAATTTGATCAAACAAAGTAATGGAACCCTAATCTAGAGAGCTTGGATCCTTTTCACCAAAGTTATGAGATTACAAAGCTAGAAAGCTTGAATCTTTGGTGTTCTTGAAGATCTTGAAGCATAAAGCTTGGATCTTCAAGTTACATGAAGATCATAAACACAAGTTTTGATCTTTATAATAAAATAATGAGATCATAAGTTAGAAAACCTAGATCCAACAAAAGTAATGAAGATTCAAAGCTAGAAAGCTTGAATCTTGGTTGTTCTTGAAGATCCTTGAAGCATGAAGCTAGATCTTCAAGTTACATGAAGATTACAAACACAAGTTTGAGTCTTTACAACAAAATAAAGAGATTAAAAGCTACAAGATTTAGATCAACAAAATAGGTGAAGATTCAAAGCTAGAAAGCTTGAATCTTCCATGTTCTTGAAGGATTCAAATCCATGTTTGAATCTACAAGATGTAACAAGACCAAAAGTTAAAAGCTTGATACTTTAAATGATGATGATGATATCGTGGATGAGAAGGGAAGAAAAAGAGAAATAAAATTTAAAACTTACACTTTTTAGAGTGAGAAAGACTAGAGAGAGAATTAGAGAGTAAGTGTGTGTAAATTGTAAATGAAATCAAGTGTGAAATGGGATGAATAAGCTTGGTATTTATAGAAGGTGAGGGTGTGGGGAGGTGGTGGTGGCCGTGGGGTTTAGGAGGGGATAAGGGGGACACCTTTTTGCTTTTTAGTTAATGGTTGTCTAAAGTCGGTGCTTATGTTAGGATCCCATGCAACATTAAGGATAATGGTTAACAAAAATGCTAGTATATTCCCTCTAATAAATGCGCATTTGTCTTACATTAATATGGGTCACTAAATTATTAAAATGGGGCTAATTAAATAGTCCACTAGCTAGTGTAGGGTGGGCTAAGGTCCAACAAGGTAGAAAGTCCAACAAGACTAACTAGTGTGCTCTAGTAAATTACTACGCGTAATTAAGCATCCAAAAACCCAAGTAATTGTTATTATAAAATAACAATTAGTATTTTGTAGTCATAATATTCCGATTATGACCAAAGTTAAACGTGTACACAGTACGCAGTTCGTTCTAAACGTCAAGTGACACCAACGATCATAAAGGCTTCTGGGGATCAAGTTAAGTACCTTACGTACTTAAAGGCACGTTTTCACACATAAATGAAAGTAATCCACACGTAGTAAGATCTCAGAGTATAATATAGCTCAGTACGCACAAATACGCAATTTCGTGAAAGCATAAAGCACAAAAGCAAGTCGAAAAATTCGGGTCGTTACATTACCCACATGTTAATGAAAATTTCGTCCCGAAATTTTAAGCTGAGGTAGATGGTAGAGTTGTGAAGAGGTGAGGATACTTCTGCTTCATCTGATCCTCTCGCTCTCAAGTAAACTCAGGTCCTCGTTTTGCATTCCATCGGACTCGAACGATCGGAATCTTGTTGCGTTTCAAGGTTTTGACCTCACGATCCATAATTTCGACAGGTTCTTCCACGAAATGGAGTTTATCTTCAATCGTAAGCTCCTTGAGAGGTATGACGAGTTCTGGTTCGGCAAGACATTTCTTCAAATTCGACCCGTGAAAAGTGGAGTGAACTGCGCTCAATTGAGTTGAAAGATCCAAACGGTAAGCAACGGGTCCAGCACGCTCAAAGACTTCAAAAGGACAAATATATCACGGATTCAACTTCCCACGCTTTCCGAAACGGATTACACCTTTCCAAGGTGCGACTTTCAACATAACGCGATCGCCGATTTGAAATTCGCGATCTCCACGTTTAAGGTCGGCATAGCTCTTTTGATGATCACGGGCCGTCTTGAGCCTCGCTTGAATTTGGACAATCTTTTTGGTTGTTTCATGGACGAGTTCGGGACCGGTGAGTTGTTTTTCACCTACTTAGGCCTAACAGATAGGAGAACGACATTTACGGACATACAGTGCTTCAAAAGGTGCGGCCTTAATGCTTGCGTGATAGCTGTTGTTGTAAGAGAATTCGGCTAACGGTAAATGTCTCTCCCAAGCTTTCCCGAAATCAATAACACAAGCACGTAACATGTCCTCCAGGGTTTGGATCGTGCGCTCGCTCTGTCCGTCAGTTTGCGGGTGATACGCAGTACTCATATCTAGACGTGTTCCCAAGGCTTCTTGTAAAGAACGCCAAAATCTGAAAGCGAAACGGGTATCGCGATATGAGATAATCAATAAGAGTACACCGTGACGAGATACAATCTCCTTTATGTATAACTGTGCCAGTTTCTCCATCGTATCAGTTTCCTTCATGGCTAGGAAGTGTGCAGATTTGGTAAGACGGTCAACGATAACCTAGATGGTATCATAACCGCCTACCGTCTTCGGTAGCTTTGTGATGAAGTCCGTTCCTTCCCACTTCCATTGTGAGATTTCGAGTTGTTGAAGTAATCCATACGGCTTCTGATGTTCGGCTTTGATCTTGGAACAAGTTAAACACTTTCCAACATACGTAGCAACATCCCTTTTGAGGTTTGGCCACCAATATTGAACCTTGAGGTCGTGGTACATCTTACCAGCTCCTGAATGAATCGAATACCTTGACTTATGAGCTTCGTCTAGAATAAGGCTCCGTAAATCTCCATAACTAGGTACCCAAATTCTTCAGGCAAAGTATCAGAGTCCAGTCTCCTTGACCTCAAATCGAGAAACGAGAATGTTCAAGTGCTCTTGAGAAATATTCTCCTCCTTGAGAGCCTCTTCTTGAGCTACGCGGATCTGGCTGTTGAGGTTCGTCTGAATGGTGATGTTCAAGGCACGGACACAAAGGGGTACCGTTCTCTCCTTTCGGCTCAAGGCATCGGCTACAACATTTGCCTTGCCAGGGTGGTAGCGAAGTTCACAATCATAGTCGTTCAACGTCTCAATCCATCGACGCTGTCTCATGTTCAGTTGATTTTGATCAAAGATGTGTTAGAGGCTTTTATGGTCGGTGAAGATAGTGCTCTTGGTTCTATACAGATAGTGTCTCCGCAGTTTGAGTGCAAAGACAACGTCTCCAAGCTCAAGATCGTGAGTAGTGTAGTTTCGCTCGTGAATCTTCAGTTGTCAGGAGGGTAAGCAATAACCTTCTTCCGTTGCATCAATACATACCCAAAACCTTGTTGGGAGGCATCGCAATACACAACGAAGTCATCACTGCCTTCGGGAAGGGATAGAATAGGAGCGGTGGTTAACTTCTGCTTCAGGGTTTGGAATGCCGACTCTTGCTCGGTTTCCCAAACGGACTTCTTCCCCTTGTGAGTTAACGCAGTCAAAGGACGCGCAATCAAGGAGAAACCTTCGATGAATCTACGATAGTAACTGGTGAGGCCTAAGAATTGGCGGATATAAGTAGGAGTAGTGGGGGTTTTCCACTTGCTGATAGCTTCGATCTTTGCTGGATCGACTTTGATACCCTGATCGCTTACAATATGACCGAGAAATTGAACTTCCTTCAACCAAAATTCGCACTTAGAGAATTTGGCATAAAGTTGCTCTTGTCTCAAGAGTTCTAGCATGAGTCGAAGATGTTGCTCATGTTCTTCTTCGCTTTTGGAATAGATTAGGATATCGTCTATGAATACGATAATGAACTTGTCCAGGTACGGCTTGCATACATGATTCATGAGATCCATAAACACGGCAGGTGCGTTGGTTAAACCGAATGGCATCACGAGAAACTCATAATGGCCATAACGAGTTCGAAACGCAGTCTTCAGCACATCGCTCTCCTTCACCCTCAACTGGTGATAACCTGATCTTAATCAATCTTGGAGTAAACACTGGATCCTTGTAGCTGATCGAAAAGATCGTCAATCCTGGGAAAGGGATACCGATTCTTGATCGTCAACTTGTTCAGTTCACGATAATCGATACACATGCGGAAAGATCCATCCTTCTTCTTCTTCACGAACAAAACAGGTGCGCCCCAAGGCGATGAACTCGGTTGGATAAACCCTCGGTCTAGCAATTCCTGTAGTTTACTCTGCAACTCTTATAGTTTGGAAGGTGCAAGTCGATAAGGTGCACGAGCTACAGGTGCAGCTCCTGGCACTAGGTCGATCTGAAACTCCACTGATCTCGGCGGCGGTAATCCAGACAACTCTTCTGGAAATACGTCGAGAAATTCGTTCACAATTCGTACATCATCCACACTTTTCTCCTCAGTTTCTAGCTCCTTCACATGTGCCAGAATAACAAAGCGCCCCTTCTTCATAACCTTTTGTACCTTCAAACAACTAATAAGGTTCAGCTTCGGGCTACATCTATCTCCGTAAACAATCAGTGGCTCACCATCTTGGCGAGGTATATGAAGAATCTTCTCACCACAGATAACTTCGGCTCTTAACTTGGACAACCAGTCCATACCGACAATCACATCAAAACTTCCCAACTTGATGGGTATTAGATCAATCTCAAAATCCACTCCGGCTAGGTTGATAATACCTCCTCGGCCAATTTGGTCAACCTTCTCATGTTTTCCATTGGTTACCTCAACAACCATACTCTCCTCCAAAGGTACTAACGACCAATCTATCTTAGAGCAAAAGTGTCTACATACATAACTCCTATCGGCACCAGTATCAAACAGAACAGAAGCTAATAGGTTATTGATTGTGAATGTACCTGTAACCAAGTCAGGATTCTCGCAGGCATCTCTTGCGTTCATGTTGAAGGCTCTTCCACGTGCTGGCCCGCCCTCATTCTTCTTGTTGGGACATTCATTCCTGAAGTGGCCCTGCTGTCCGCACTCATAGCACTTCCTTGGTCCATTTGGGCTTGTCCTCATAGCTGGGGTGGTGCTCTTACAATCTTTGCCGATGTGTCCAATCCTTTTGCACTTCTCACACACTACGTTGCATTGTCCGGTATGATGCTTGTAGCATCTCTTACACTGGGAATGGTACCCTTGTAGTTAGGGTTTGAGCTAGGGTTCGGGTTCCTTCAGTCGTTGTTCCCTTTGAAATTCTCATACCTCTTAGCTGGGTTCTGGTCAAAACCTTTTCTCTTGTTTCTGTCCCACTTACGTTTCCCATTACTAACTCCCGATTCTGATTTCGCCTTCTCTGGCTCTTGGCGAGTAATTTGATTCATCAGGGTGTGTGCCATGCGCATAGCTTCCGGGACATTTGCTGGTTTTGATGAAGTGACATTTCCTTGAATGTCCTTAGGGAGTCCCCACAGGTACCTCTCCATCCGCTTGTATTCCGGAGTAACCATTGTGGGGCACATCAGCGCTAACTCCAAGTACCTTTGGTTATAGCCATCAAGGTCAGTTCCTACAACTTTCAGTTCCCAAAACTCTGCTTCCATCTTCTGAATTTCTGTTCTGGGGCAGTACTCCTCGATCATAGCCCTATTAAACTCTTCCCATGGTGTAGCATAAACTTCGTCAATTCCCTGAGCCTGGGCGAACGTATTCCACCAAGTCAAAGCGCCATCCGACAAAGTGCAGGATGCGAACTTAGTCTTATTCCTCTCGGAGCAGTTACTCACACGGAACACAGATTCCAACTTCTCAAACCATCTCGTCAGCCCAACTGGCCCTTCTGTTCCACTGAAATTGCGGGGCTTGCAGCTCTGGAATTCCTTATAAGTACACCCGTTCTGAACAGCTGGGTTAGCCGGTAGAGCTGGAGCAGGGTTGATATTCGCTATAGTCGCGGCTACTCGAGTAGCTATCATCTCCTCAATCTGAGATGCGGTGGGGATTTCTCACGGACCTCTTCCATTAGCCATCGATCTTCCAAACAAAAATTTCGACTTAAGTCAAAATCTAATGATCGGTAACGTCATAGCATAAGATAAATAGTACGGAAACAACACAACACACGATAACTAAGCATGGCAACAAGTAGTAGGTAGCACAAAAGCCAACATGAAATAAAATGCCGTACAACAATTAAGCAACAGTAATCCCATTCATAATAAGAAAGTTACGTACAATGGCATGAGGTTCGTACATTACATTAATGAAAAACAGGAAACTATAAATGCAATACATAAGGAAATCTAATACAATAGTCCTAGGGCGAAGGTGGGTAAATGATGTCCATCAGGTGGGACATCTGGTCCTCGAGCTCAGTTACCCGAGCACGGAGGGCATACACTTCCCTCGTCAGTTCCTCGATGACGGGGGATGTTGGTGGGGCAGGTGGTGCATATGGTGCAGGTGGTCCAGATGATGCAGATGTAGACGGTACAGTACGGGCGGTCTTACGCACGAATGGATCAGCAGGATACGGTACGACCCGCTTACGGGCTGTGACCCTAACCAACTGTCCATGTGCGTCCACGAACGGTCTACCTCCATTAACCCCTGGAATAACAGTACCATCGAAACGATATCGCTTCTTCGGCGGGGTAGAGGGCGGCTGCACGGGCTCCTCCTCAGGGTCCTCCTCAGAATCCTCCTCGGGATCCTCCTCGCTGGAGTCGTCGGATGATGATCCATCTGAATCGTCAGAAGGTAATGCGGGATCATCGCGGTCGGGAGAAAGCGTCTGGCCGGTGGTCATAAGTCAATATCTGCCAGGTGAAATTGGTATAACACGTCCATTGATATTGCTCAAATACATCATAAATATATCTCCCAATATCGGGTAAAATACTCTCGAATCAAAGATAATTAAGGCAGTTTCTACAAGTAATACATAAAGTTATGTAAAGTGTATCGGAAAGTGGTTTATAAAGAGTTTTGGTAAATTATGACCGTTCTATAAGTTGTGATTTCATCATAGTTGATCCCGATACAAGTTATGGTCAAATTAGCGCTCTAAAACGATAAAACAAGGCTTCAAGTATGTTGGATGCCATCCAAAATGATTGGGACTCCGTCCAAATGAAGGGAGATTATGAAAAAATGAGACAACAATTCAGCACAACTGGACGCCGTCCAGAAATCTGGACGCCGTCCAGCCCTTCACAACTGGATGCCATCCAGAAATCTCGACGCCGTCCAGCTCTTTACAACTGGACGCCGTCCAGAAGTAGGTTTCAGCCTACTTTTGCTTTTTGACCAACTTTTACTACTTTAAAAAAGGGACAAACGATCATATACGAGCAGATACGAACCAGAGGAGTTCTGAGACGATTTTAGGAGCAAAATTAGAGAATTTCAAGCTCTTTGAAGAGGCTTAACATCCAAGAATCAAGATTCAACACTTTCTCCATTCAAGATTCATTCGCTATTAGGTTGATTTCTTGTTCTTAATAATGAATTCTACTTATCAATTGATTGCTATTTTGTTTGTTAATATGATTGTTGGCTAAACTCTATAATGTTTGTCTAGATTAATAACTGAGGTATTGGATGTAATCTTATGGATTGAATATATTATGTGTGATAGATTAGAGCTTGAATTAAAGAACCATTCTTATTGATGTAAAATCATTTGTATCTAGTTAATTGATATGTTGTTGATAAAGAGAACTCTTGTTAATGTATCATATTGATTTACAATCAACTTGTCTTAGATTGATTGTTTACTAAACCGGACCAAGGGAGTAAATTAGATCAAAACGATTAGACGATATAGGGATGAATTATGTAGAGCGAACGCAAAAGACAATTGATATTCAAGTCTTTGATCTAGCTAATCAACTAGTCACAAACGAGAAGGTCTAGGTGATAGGGAACCCTCCACTTAGTAATTCTAGTTTGAGTACTTGCTAAAGAGAACTCTTGGCAAGTCGATTTGGGTGATTAGCATATATATCATAGTTATTTGGTTACAAACACGAGAACTATAGAGAAAAGGGAACCCTTGATCTTGTAATCGAGTTTGTGTGTTTACTAAAGAGAACTCTTGGTAAATCTATTAGGTAACTTACACACATAGTCATTCAATCAGGTCTTAACTATATAACTTACATCCAATACCAAGGGTAAAATATCTAGATAACATTTCGTATCTTTGATCTTAATTAAACTATCTTATTTGCTTTCTTTGCACTTGTTTTCATTATATAAACTTAAAAGACCAAAAATATTGTTTTTACTTTTAATCTTCTCTGATTTGGCTAAATCGTTAAATAGTTACAAAAACATAATATCTTGTACCTTTAAGTTTCATTTACTTAGTAATCATAATATAGTTTCTAATTCTAGTTTGACTAATACAACTGTCCTTGAATCGATACACGAAACTAAACCATTATTTATACTACTACACTATCGGGTATACTGCCCGTTAGTGTGTAACAATCTTTAATCGGTATTTTTCCATACTATTTCATATAACAATTCATATACCACGTTTTGCACATCATCCATCAGCGGTGCGTCTAGCCCAATGTCCATGCTCATTATGGAAAGGACCGTCTTCATTTCCCCCAGGAATCACAGCATCACCGGAATGGTGCTTAGGCTCTGGGAGTCTAGGGCTGGGTGGTGCTGGAATCATCTCAGGATCCTCGTCTCCGTATGAGACGTCCATCAGGTCAAGCACGAGTCCACTATCTCCAGAAGGCGAATCGCCAGAGTCGTCGAAGGATAGCGGTGAGTCAGCAATAATAGTAGGCGAGGCAAAAGTCGTCTCTGAGTCACTCTCGAAGTCAAAGGTCATGAGAAACATGTCTGACATCTGAACATGGAAAAATAACTTTTTCCATGTCAGTAAGACATATAGCAAGCACGTAATCAGGCACTACAGCAACCTAGATCGTCTACCGCAGTACATAGCATGGTAATAACAACAGTACTAAACAAAGTAACATGCAATCGAAAGCAGACAGTAGCATGCAGTAACGAGGATAAGCAATAGCATACAACAAGTTCACATAGCAGTAAGGGTAAGCAGTAGCATGCAGCAAGATCATACAGTAGTATAAGTAAGCAGTAATAAGTAAATGAGCAAGTTGTAGATTAGTCCTATTAGTGAATCCTACTCGGTCTGGTCTAGACTCACTAATGCAACCTAATTCCCTACAACCAATGCTCTGATAACAAATGTGATGCCCCGTACAAAACCATCGTGTACGGTTCATCAACAACAGGATCATTACAAGGTCAAACACTATATGATGTTTGAAAACCAGTTTTGCATTCATAAAAAGATAGCGTTTTACAAAAGATAACGTGACACAAAGGTCATTACAAAGTCATTGTTTGAAAACAACATAAGTTATGAATGCAAAATAAAAATTTCATGATTGAGACATCTCTAAGTAATGCAGCATAAATGTAACACAGTAGGTCCATAACAGCAAGTCTATAATACCAAGACAGAAGTATAACAGTGGAAGCAACATCATCTAAGCACCTGAGAAATACACCTAAAAAAGTCAACACGAATGTTGGTGAGCTATAGTTTGCAATTAGTAAAGTAATGTAGACCATGAGATTTCAGTGCTTCAATCAGCAGTTTAAATCAGTATGAAAAGTATATGCTTAACCGTGGGCACCTGGTAACTAGACTTAACGTATGTATATCACCCCCTAAAAGTGCACTTGGCAAGTGCATTTGTCCTCGAAGTATTAAACACCCGTTGTCTGCTAGCGCGACTAGCCCGAGTGGGGTTGTCAAACTCTATGGATCCATATCTAAGATTCGCGTTCACGGTTAGGAAACCAATGATTAAACATTACCGAGCTAAGGGGAATCTTTGTGCCGTTTTGTAACCCACACATATATAAAGTTTAAGTACTCGTGTCTAGTATGTAAAACATAAAAAGCGTAGGTATTCTCAGTCCCAAAAATAGTAAAAATAGTAAAGAGATGCTGTAACTCACAGTGAATAAGCAGTAAATTTCGATACGAAACGTATGCAGGTAGTAAGTCGGTCCGAAAGGTCGTTAACCTAAGTCAAAGGTCACTAGGTCAGTATGTTGTCCCAATAAATGTAAAAGTGCATAAATTAAGTTTAAGTGTCATCATCAACATCATCATCGTTCATCAAAACTAAGGTAAGTTTAACAAGAATAGTGATCGAAACAAAAGGCTGACTTTGGACAGATGTTACGACCTCTATACAAATCGAAAAGACACGTAGTCAGTGGACACGGCTCCGTATGTGAGTCCTCTAACCTCTGACCAATTTTTAGAACCTAACTCGTCTTCGTTTGACCGTGGTGACGGTTTAAGTGCGAGTAGGTCAGAAATTTCAGCACAACGTTACAAAGGCGTAGTGACTTTCGGAAGGCTATAAATCCTAAACCGTATATCGGATTAAGGCGAGGCCTAAACGAAAAGTCATATAATCGAAACGAACTATCTGAAAATCAGTTTTACAGAACTCTAGGAGTCTGATAAGACCCTGAAAAATAGCAAACAAATGCTCCGGTGAGATTCTTGGTGCTTGATGCTCATCACGGTTCTCATCCTTGATGCTTGTAGCTTCAAGTGTACAACTCATTGATGTGTTAGCATCACTTTGACCAAGATTCAACCATCAACACACAATATGTTAAGACCAAGTAAGAATGCAACTCACTTAAGAGTCTTAGAAGGATGATGAACCAAGGTCATCATATTCTTAGTCTTAACAAAAATACAAGTTCTATTTACAACTAAAGCTACAAACATTCCATCAATCAAACAAGTATGAACACAAATTTGATCAAACAAAGTAATGGAACCCTAAGCTAGAGAGCTTGGATCCTTTTCACACAAGTTATGAGATTACAAAGTGAAAGGACCCGTTCATATACATTATAAACGATTCACAATAGTTGATTACATCGCGAGGTATTTGACCTCTATATGATACGTTTTACAAACATTGCATTCGTTTTTAAAAGACAAACTTTCTTTACATCAAAAATTGACGGCATGCATACCATCTCATATTACATCCAACTATAATTGACTTAATATTAATCTTGATGAACTCAACGACTCGAATGCAACGTCTTTCAAAGTATGTCTTGAATGACTCCAAGTAATATCCTTAAAATGAGCTAATGCACAGCGGAAGAATTCTTTAATACCTGAGAATAAACATGCTTTAAAGTGTCAACCAAAAGGTTGGTGAGTTCATTAGTTTATCATAATCCATCATTTCCGTAATAGTAATAGACCACAAGATTTCAGTTTCTATAAATATCCGTACACTCGCAAGTGTATAAAAGTATTCTATAAGTTGTAGGCACCCGGTAACAAGCTTTAACGTTCATGTTTTACCCTCTGAAGTACACCAGATCAGGTGTGTTTAAAATAACCTCGAAGTACTAAAGCATCCCATAGTCAGGATGGGGTTTGTTAGACCCAATAGATCTATCTTTAGGATTCGCGCCTACCGTACATAGACAAGTAGTTTAATGTTACCAAGCTAAGGGTATATTTCTGGTTTAAACCTACATAGAATTAGTTTAATACTTGTGCCTATTTCGTAAAACATTTATAAATCAGCGCATGTATTCTCAGCCCAAAAATATATATAAAAAGGGAGCAAATGAAACTCACAATACTGTATTTAGTAGCAATTATGTATATGACGGCACTGAACAAGTGCAGTATTTGTCTCGGATTCAGGAACCTATATTAAGTATACATATTTATATGTTGGTCAATATCTGTCTAACAATTTAGGTCAAGTCGTAGTGTATCACAATCCTAATGCTCGAGACCGACATGCAAAAGTCAACAAAAGTCAACTTGACCCAAAATGACTTCCAAAATCTATACATGTTTATTATATAACTTATATATAGTAGTTTTATATATTTAAATATATTTATCAGATCTTATTATACTAAATAATACAAGTCATTTATTAATAAATAAAAATTTATATTAAAATTCATATATGATAAAAATATACTTTTATATATCTCAAATAATAAAATTTATAAAATTCACTTAATATCATAAAAATATAGTGGTATGTATTATTAATGTAATTACATTACGTGTGGTAAAAATATCTTTGTATGCATATTTATTTGATAAAATAATATTGATAATAATAATAATGATAAAAATAATAAAATGATAGTTTCAATAAAAATATTAATTTTTAGTAATAAAGATAATTTTAGTAATAACATCAACTGATAACAGTTATAATAATCGTTTTAATAATAATATTAAAATTAATGATAATTCAGTTGACCGTATCTTTTAATCCGTTCATCGAAACCACACGATTTCTAAATGAAAAGTTATTAATTTTTTTCTTCAGATTTTCAACGACATGCATATCATATAACTTATCTCAGTAGCATATGTATCAAATTCGTAATTTATCATAAACTATTTAACGACGAAACTAAGCATACAAACATGCATAATCATATATACTCGAGCACTAGTCAGGGATACACTATTAATATATAAAAGATAAGATATGAATGCTCACGTATCAATATTGTGATTCAATATTGCAGGAAAGTACGTAGACGCAACAAAAATGATAAACGTTAGGTTGACCTCACGAGCAATACCCTCGATCAATACCCATAACCTTCATAGCTATAACCCATAATTTCCTTAGCTCTATCCCATTTGAAAAATTATTTTGAAATCGTCTGAATATAACTCCGTCGTAGTATTTTATGTACACTAATAATATCTTGAAATAATACTAAGTAAATATATATATATATATATATATATATATAAATATATATATATATATATATATATATGTAATTCGATTGAGAGAGTTTAGAGAAATATATTTTCAAGTTTCTATGAAATAATGAAACCTATTGAATTCTATTTATAATAGATTTTTGAATTATTAAAGTGAATTATTAAAGTGAATTATTAAAGTATGAATTATTAAAGTGAATTATTAAAGTATGAATTATTAAAGTGAATTATTAAAGTATGAATTATTAAAGTGAATTATTAAAGTATGAATTATTAAAGTGAATTAATAAAGTATGAATTATTAAAGTGAATTATTAAAGTATAAATTATTAGAGTGAATTATTAAAGTATGAATTATTAAAGTGAATTATTAAAGTGAATTATTAAAGTATGAATTATTAAAGTGAATTATTAAAGTATGAATTATTAAAGTTAAAGTAAAGTAAATGTAAAGTTAAAGTACAGTAAAAGTATAAAACTATGTACGTATAATACGCGTATAAAAATATATATAATATTAATTTAAATCGTTATATATATATATATATATATATATATATATATATATATATATATTTAATAAAATAAAATATAAATATCGTTATCTTTATCATACTGGTTAAGTAATGAGTTGTAAAAAAAAAATAGATTTCTTAAATCACAGTGGACCTCATAACATAGGCCCGTAATCATATCATAATGTATCTGATAATTCAATTATTTGATATTATCTCTTAATTCTGTCAATAAATATATCGAAACAAATATGTTTATGTAAAGTATCATATATCTAATACTTTATTAATATTTTCAGTTAATATTATATATTATATATACATATCTATATACACATAATTGTTCGTGAATCGTCGAACACGGTCAAAGGGTAATTGATTACATGAATGTAGTTCGAAACTTTTTGAGATTCAACATTAAAAATTCTGCTTATCGTGTCAGAAACATATAAAGGTTAAGTTTAAATTTGTTCGGAAATTTCCGAGTCGTCACAGTACCTACCCGTTAAAGAAATTTCGTCCCGAAATTTGATCGAGGTCGTCATGGCTAACTATAAAAATATTTTCATGACAAATATGAGTTGATAAATAGAGTTTTATCATCATTGAGTAATATAGATAAAACAATTTGATTACGCGAAGAGTATAAGTGAAGCTATCGCAAGAGAGTGAAATGAGTAAACGTATATTCGTTTTAACAGATGACGTAGTTATGATTGATTTCCGGAATTCATGGGATTTAAAGAAAACCTTTGCAATAAGATTTGGTTCTTCGGCGATTAAGGAAATCAGGATCTTCTTTGATTAAATGCAATAATCTGTCTCGATTTCTCTGTCTGATATTTTACTATAATTCCACCCCCTTCGTTTCTTTATTTCCACAGCTCACACCTTCTATTCTTTCTCTCCAATTCATACTTTAAAGCAGTCGTTAATATGCTTCATCCAGTATTGATTCTTGATATACTTTTAACTTTCATATCTGTCATTCTTCTTTTTCATCTACCACCGGAGGAAGTTATTTTCTTCTACCATTACCTTGGGGTTATTATGTTTTTCATTTTCTCGTGTCTTTATATTTCTATACGCATTTATATACACGGTTTGTAATTTCGGGGTTGTTATCGGGCTTTATATTCTCCATTATATTTCGGAGCTTCATGCTTTCATTTTCTCTTCCCGATCTTAAGTTAAGCGGATAATAGTCCATAATTCATAGATATGAATTTTTGGATGAACATAGTTAATGTTCCACGAAGAAAATCGTAATGGCACAATCTTGATTTGGCAAATTACCAGAATATCCGAAAATATAGAGCTTTCAAGATGATATGTTCTTAATATGTTTGAAAATTGGGTAGAATGTAAGAGTCGTGTAAACAGTACATGATGACGGTATGTTCTGTGAATCATCACGTTCCATTAGAAACTCAGCATGACTTACTGTAATATAATCACGTTGATCAAGTGTCATTATATTATACTAACTCATGCTTCAGTTCTCAACACTACTTCAAAAACATTCCTATTTTAAATTCAATTTTTTTTTTTTAAATTTAGAAACTAACACAGTTTCTTTTTATGTTGTAACGCAGATATTGCGAAGAGATAAAAGATATCGGATAAGAATAGTTGTGAAAATATCTTCAGCAATATCGAAGATATTATAATAAAAGATACGATAATATGGATGATGAAGAAGATTTGTCTGTGAAGGTTTAGAATAAGAAGTAAGGTGTTTGCTAACGATTTCAGTAGACACTGAATCATTTGGATCCTTTGAAGGCAGGTTTAGTCTTTGTGATTTGTCCACAGCCTCCTTCATGGTCTGCTCAATCCGTTTTCCAGTTTCAAACCTTCTCTTTTTCTCAGCTTTACCACCATACTATTCTTTATCATCAAACTTTTGACTGTTAAAGTCATTTACAGTTTTTGCTGCTTCATCAGCATTTTTCCAATTTCGGAGAACTAGTTCATAGTTTGGGATGTTTTTCAGAAAATTCACATTCGAAGTATGTAAGTCTAGGAGATAGACGTTATATGTATAACTTTTGACGTAAAATTGTTGCGAAATTCAAAATACTGATTGCTAATTCCCAGTAGTTGGTGTGACAATTATTGTTACAGGATGTAGGTGAGTACATGATGGGATTTTAATGAATAAGTATAGTGGCTTTTCGGAGAGGCTTAAGTCGAAGGTTAATGAAGTTGTTGATAAGTTTACTGCTAATGTGGCGAGATATGAAAGGTTCTCCGGTAACAATGATGAAGGGGTAATTGTTATAATAAGGTTTATTCGTATAAACAAATGAAGGTGATTTGCTGGAGCTGTGACAAAACTGTCTATTTTGGAAAGAGATTGAAAAATTATATTTGGTAATAAATATCAAAGGATCTGACACGGATACGTGTTAAACTATAACTTTGGTTTCGAGAGCTTTTCAGATGCATGACAGTGGGTAATATGTGGTTGGATCATCATCTCGCATGTCTTTAGGAATTTCGAAGTGTTTGAACACATATTGTAATTGTTAATATGCATATGATGTTCTAAGATTTTGAATGATACAAATATTTTTGTGAGTTCCATGAATAGAAATGAGGTTCTAGGACAGTTTTGAAGTCAAATTATAGTTTTGAAAGATGTAGGAATCTAAGAGTGATGCTTTCGGTTATATCTTGAATCGAATTCTGAGATTTCAAAATCAGAATATGTAATTAGATTTTGAATGAGTATGGTTGTTTTGATTTCTATAAAAGAATGTATATTGTTGTGAAAGTAGGGAGTATAATGGATTATTTGTTGAATCAGATTCGAAGAATGTAACATATTAATTGTGAATTTATATATCTCTCGGGTATTACCAACCCGTTAAAAAAAAATTTCACAATTAATATTTTGTACAAAAGAATTTTATTACAGTCTTTATGGAAATATATATGTGTACATTTCTTCAGATGTAATATTGATTTAATGAGTTAATATTAAATTAAACTCATTTGATTTATGGTTAAGGCTAAGATAGATAATTTCTAAACTTTAGAAATTACATAATCGCCGTAGAATGTTTCCCCAATGAAGTTATGAATCAATACTTCATCGTTGTGGTATTCCTTGGTATCTACATGGCGTATGACGTCGATGCTCGTGGGACAGATTGTGAAGTTGAGGTTTGCGATGCGGTTGTTGTTAGTGGTGGTAATGGTACTGTTGATGTTGTTGATGGTGGTACTGGTTATGCTGCTGGTGCTACTGCTGGTGTTTGTAACCTTTGCACCATATTCTCTAAAGCCACTACCCGAGCGCGAAGCTCGTTGACTTCTTCTATTACACCGGGGTGATTGTCGGTTCGGACGAGCGGATAAATAAGATCTAGAATTTGGTGTAGTATATAATCATGACGAGATACTCTAGAAATGAGAGAGAAAATGGTGTTTCGGATAGGTTCGCCGGTAAGTGCTTCAGGTTCATTGCCAAGAGGGCAATGTGGTGGATGAAAGGGATCGCCTTCTTCTTGTCTCCAATGGTTAAGTAGATTACGAACCCATCCCTAATTTATCCAGAATAGATGATGGCTAATTGGTTGATCCATTCCGGTCACGCTGCTTTCGGAGATCATGTGGAAATCCATATCGGCATAGCTGTCGGAATCCGAGGAACTCGAACTGGTTGAGGGATCCATCTTGTATGATCAGGGAAAGAATTTTTTTGGTAAGAAATAGATTGTAGAATTTAGATTTGGTATTCTTCAATATATAATTTACATATGTATATATAATACCAAAATCCCATAAATTACGGAGGAATCTTTGAAAGATGTCAGTCAAAGTTCACAGTAACAGATATGCTAAGATAAGAATTCGTCTATACACTATTATGCAATAAATGTAGGAAAACGCGTCTAGACTTAAGAATGATAAGCAGGTAATTTCCTAAGGATGGTAAGTAGATGATTTCTGACTAAAAATGATAAGCAAAACTTTTGACATGCAGACACGGTCGAAGTCCAGACTCACTAATGCATCTTAACAACTATCAGTTAGACACACTAATGCAAGACCTGGTCGCTAAGACCACCGCTCTGATACCAACTGAAAGGACTCGTTCATATACATTATAAACGATTCACAATAGTTGATTACATCGCGAGGTATTTGACCTCTATATGATACGTTTTACAAACATTGCATTCGTTTTTAAAAGACAAACTTTCTTTACATCAAAAATTGACGGCATGCATACCATTTCATATTACATCCAACTATAATTGACTTAATATTAATCTTGATGAACTCAACGACTCGAATGCAACGTCTTTCAAAGTATGTCTTGAATGACTCCAAGTAATATCCTTAAAATGAGCTAATGCACAGCGGAAGAATTCTTTAATACCTGAGAATAAACATGCTTTAAAGTGTCAACCAAAAGGTTGGTGAGTTCATTAGTTTATCATAATCCATCATTTCCGTAATAGTAATAGACCACAAGATTTCAGTTTCTATAAATATCCGTACACTCGCAAGTGTATAAAAGTATTCTATAAGTTGTAGGCACCCGGTAACAAGCTTTAACGTTCATGTTTTACTCTCTGAAGTACACCAGATCAGGTGTGTTTAAAATAACCTCGAAGTACTAAAGCATCCCATAGTCAGGATGGGGTTTGTCAGACCCAATAGATCTATCTTTAGAATTCGCGCCTACCGTACATAGACAAGTAGTTTAATGTTACCAAGCTAAGGGTATATTTCTGGTTTAAACCCACATAGAATTAGTTTTAGTACTTGTGCCTATTTCGTAAAACATTTATAAATCAGCGCATGTATTCTCAGCCCAAAAATATATATAAAAAGGGAGCAAATGAAACTCACAATACTGTATTTCGTAGCAATTATGTATATGACGGTACTGAACAAGTGCAGTGTTTGTCTCGGATTCATGAACCTATATTAAGTATATATATTTATATGTTGGTCAATATCTGTCTAACAATTTAGGTCAAGTCGTAGTGTATCACAATCCTAATGCTCGAGACCGACATGCAAAAGTCAACAAAAGTCAACTTGACCCAAAATGACTTCCAAAATCTATACATGTTTATTATATAACTTATATATATAGTAGTTTTATATATTTAAATATATTTATCAGATCTTATTATACTAAATAATACAAGTCATTTATTAATAAATAAAAATTTATATTAAAATTCATATATGATAAAAATATACTTTTATATATCTCAAATAATAAAATTTATAAAATTCACTTAATATCATAAAAATATAGTGGTATGTATTATTAATGTAATTACATTACGTGTGGTAAAAATATCTTTGTACGCATATTTATTTGATAAAATAATATTGATAATAATAATAATGATAAAAATAATAAAATGATAGTTTCAATAAAACTATTAATTTTTAGTAATAAAGATAATTTTAGTAATAACATCAACTGATAACAGTTATAATAATCGTTTTAATAATAATATTAAAATTAATGATAATTCAGTTGACCATATCTTTTAATCCGTTCATCGAAACCACACGATTTCTAAATGAAAAGTTATTAATTTTTTTCTTCAGATTTTCAACGACATGCATATCATATAACTTATCTCAGTAGCATATGTATCAAATTCGTGATTTATCATAAACTATTTAACGACGAAACTAAGCATACAAACATGCATAATCATATATACTCGAGCACTAGTCAGGGATACACTATTAATATATAAAAGATAAGATATGAATGATCACGTATCAATATTGTGATTCAATATTGTAGGAAAGTACGTAGACGCAACGAAAATGATAAACGTTAGGTTGACCTCACGAGCAATACCCTCAATCAATACCCATAACCTTCATAGCTATAACCCATAATTTCCTTAGCTCTATCCCATTTGAAAACTTATTTTGAAATCGTCTGAATATAACTCCGTCGTAGTATTTTATGTACACTAATAATATCTTGAAATAATACTAAGTAAATATATATATATATGTAATTCGATTGAGTGAGTTTAGAGAAATATATTTTCAAGTTTCTATGAAATAATGAAACCTATTGAATTCTATTTATAATAGATTTTTGAATTATAAAGTGAATTATTAAAGTATGAATTATTAAAGTGAATTATTAAAGTATGAATTATTAAAGTGAATTATTAAAGTGTGAATTATTAAAGTGATTTATTAAAGTATGAATTATTAAAGTGAATTATTAAAGTATGAATTATTAAAGTGAATTATTAAAGTATGAATTATTAAAGTGAATTATTAAAGTGAATTATTAAAGTATGAATTATTAAAGTGAATTATTAAAGTATGAATTATTAAAGTTAAAGTAAAGTAAAGGTAAAGTTAAAGTATAGTAAAAGTATAAAACTATGTACGTATAATACGCGTATAAAAATATATATAATATTAATTTAAATCGTTATATATATATATATTTAATAAAATAAAATATAAATATCGTTATCTTTATCATACTGGTTAAGTAATGAGTTGTAAAAAAAAAATAGATTTCTTAAATCACAGTGGACCTCATAACATAGGCCCGTAATCATATCATAATGTATCTGATAATTCAATTATTTGATATTATCTCTTAATTCTGTCAATAAATATATCAAAACAAATATGTTTATGTAAAGTATCATATATCTAATACTTTGTTAATGTTTTCAGTTAATATTATATATTATATATACATATCTATATACACATAATTGTTCGTGAATCGTCGAACACGGTCAAAGGGTAATTGATTACATGAATGTAGTTAGAAACTTTTTGAGATTCAACATTACAAATTCTGCTTATCGTGTCAGAAACATATAAAGGTTAAGTTTAAATTTGGTCGGAAATTTCCGAGTCGTCACAGTAAGCTAGAAAGCTTGAATCTTTGGTGTTCTTGAAGATTTTGAAACATAATGCTTGGATCTTCAAGTTACATGAAGATCATAAACACAAGTTTTGATCTTTATAACAAAATAAAGAGATTAAAAGCTACAAGATTTAGATCTACAAAATAGGTGAAGATTCAAAGCTAGAAAGCTTGAAACTTCCATGTTCTTGAAGGATTCAAATCCATGTTTGAATCTACAAGATGTAACAAGACCAAAAGATAAAAGCTTGATCCTTTAAATGATGATGATGATGTCGTGGATGAGAAGGGAAGAAGAAGAGAAAGAAAATTTAAAACTTACACTTTTTAGAGTGAGAAAGACTAGAGAGAGAATTAGAGAGTAAGTGTGTGTAAATTGTAAATGAATTCAAGTGTGAAATGGGATGAATAAGCTTGATATTTATAGAAGGTGAGGGTGTGGGGAGGTGGTGGTGGCCGTGGGGTTTAGGGGGGACAAGGGGGACACCTTTTTGGTTAATGGTTGTCTAAAGTTGGTGCTTATGTTAGGATCTCATGCAACATTAAGGATAATGGTTAACAAAAATGCTAGTATGTTCCCTCTAATAAATGAACATTTGTCTTTCATTAATATGGGTCACTAACTTATTAAAATTGGGCTAATTAAATAGTCTACTAGCTAGTGTAGGGTAGGCTAAGATCCAACAAGGTAGAAAGTCCAACAAGACTAACTAGTGTGCTCTAGTAATTTACTAAGCGTAATTAAGCATCCACAAACCCAAGTAATTGTTATTATAAAATAACAATTAGTATTTCGTAGTCATAATATTCCGATTATGATCAAAGTTAAACGTGTACACAGTACGCAGTTCGTTCTAAACGTCAAGTGACACTAACGGTCATAAAGGCTTCTGGGGATCAAGTTAAGTACCCTACGTACTTAAAGGCACGTTTTAACATATAAAAGAAAGTAATCCACACGTAGTAAGATCCTAGAGTATAATATAGCTCAGTACGCACAGATACGCAGTTTCGTGAAATCACAAAGCACAAAAGCTGTGACGACCCGGAAATTTCCGACCAAATTTAAACTTTAATCTTTATATGTTTCTGACACGATAAGAAAAGTTGTTAAGTTAAATCACAATAACTTTAAACTATGTTCATACATTCGTTTAACCTCGACCAAATTCCGACGATTCACGAACAATTATATATATATATATATATATATATATATATATATATATATATATATATATATATTATAACTTGAGAATATTAACAAAGTATTAAACGTATAATACTTTACATGAACGTATTTGTTTCAATATGTTTATCGGTGGAATTAGAAGATAATATTAAATGATTGAATTATCAGATACATTGATTTATGATTACAAGTCTCTCTTGAGAGGTACACTTTGATTTAGGAAACCTTTCTTTAACGGTATCCGGAATATTTGCTAAAGTAATTTACATGTAAGAACAAATGTGTCAATTGACGAAGGTTAGACAAAAATTAGTGGAGAACTGGATTTCATAATATTCAACTGACATATTTTCAAATGTAAGAAAATGATTTCAAAAACTGAATTATTGTAATCTGTTATTTATAAAGGTAAATTGATTATATAGAATTAGCAGAATTTAAGCTTTATATTATAAAGGTATATATATAGTGTTCCTTAAACGAAAATGTTTTTCGATATAATAGACTTTTATTATTAAGAACGTATTATGACGTAACAACTTCTACTATTATAACCTTTGTAATAAAATGATTTTGAATATAAAATAAATTGATTATTAAAATGTCTTTGTAAACGTTTGTATATAAATGAATTATATCAAATTCAAACTTTAAAATACAGATGTTACGAAATAATATTTCTTATTATTTAAACGATTTCAAAATATATAAGTTTTGAATATCATTAGTTTTGAAAAACTATATATTATATATTGTTAAATAAATATTCCAAATTTATATTTCGAAATGAAAGTATAATATATATATATATTTTAACTTAGTCATAAAACGTTTTGATAATATGTATATATAATGAGACGATGATTTATAGAAGCAAATGACCAAAACACTCAAATGCATAAGTTACACTTCATGTAATATAGTTTACTAATGATTTAAGTCTATATTTTGATAAGGGTAAGAGTCACTAAGTGCTAGTTTTCTAAGCGTATGAAAAGGCGTTCGAGAAACCGGAACCAGGACATAAGTCGAGAGTAAATGTACGAGTCATCGAAACTAATTTTACTAATCAACTTTGCACATAAATATAATATAATATATAATTAATTATTTAAATTAAATATATTATATATAAATAAATATAAATCGATGTCGGCAGGTAAAGTTAAACATATACGTGCTGTAAAGACTCCCCATGCGATCGCATGGGGAATGAACCAACATGTCATGCGATCGCATGACTAGAGGGACCAGAAATTCTTTATAAAGTTTGACGAATTTGGAAAATGATTCACACACACATCCACAACTATCAATCTCTCTATCTAATATATACTCCGTAGTTATTTTATTATTTATATTATTATAAATATTATTAATATTAAGATTATTAATATTAATCTTATTATTATTAGTATTAGTATTATTAGGTAGTGTTACTAATAGTATTATTATACATAAAATATTACGACTAGGTCATTGCAAGCTATTTTAAAACATATTTTTCGAGAAGGGATAGAATTAAGGAAATTATGGGTTATAGCTATGGAGGTTATGGGTATGGATCAGGGGTGTAGCTCGTGAGGTCAAACTAGTGTTCATCATCTCCGTTGCATCTACGTACTTCCTGCAATATTGAATCTCAATATTGATACGTGAGCACTCATAACTTAACTTTTATATATTATTAGTGTATCCCTGACTAGTGCTCGAGTATATAGGATTATGCATGCTTGTACGTTTGATATTATCGTTAGATAGTTTATGTTGAATCCTGAATTAGATACCTATGCTACTGAGATAGGGTATATGATATGCATGTCGTTGGAAAGCTAGCGAAAAATTAATAACTTTTCATTTAGAACTCGTGTGATTTCGATGAACGGATTAAAAGATACAGTCAACTGAATTATTATTACTTTTAGTATATTTGTTGTTAAAATGATTATTATTACTATCGTCGTTATTATCGTCGTTATAATTATTTAATTATTATTATTACTATCATTAGCGTTATTAATAAAAGGTATTATCATTAAAAATTGTTATTTTTATTATTATTACTATCGTTATTATCGTTAAGATTGTAATTAGTATTATTAATATTATTATTATTATCATTAAAATAGTTATTAGTATTATCATCATTAAATATATTATTAGTATTATTATAATTAAAACTAATATTAGTATTATCTAATTATTATGATTGCGATTATTATCATTATTATGAATTCGATATAAAAGAGTACTAAAAGCTATTAAATAAATCGATTAGGAAATAATGGGTAGAGGTATCATGATAAAATAAAAACATTGTAAGTTATTAACTTAGATAAAAATATCATTTTCATTATTTTTATCATTATTATTAATATTAAAAGTTTTATTAATATTAAAACTATCATTTTTTACTAAAGTTATCATTAATAGAAATATCATTGTTATCATAAAATATCATTATCATTTTAATATTATTATTAATAAAAATTATCATTTTATCATAATTAATATCATTTTAGTAAATATAAATATTGTTATTTTTATTAGTAGAATAATAATTATTATTATTACAAAATAATACAATTTTTAATTATTATTGTTATTATCAATATTATTTTATAAATATGTGATACAAAGATATTTTACTGCATGTAATATAATTACATTAATAATACCTATCATTATATTTTTATGATAATAAATGAACTTTATATATTTTATTACTTAAGATATATAAAAGTATATTTTATCATATATATATATATATATATATATATATATATATATATATATATATATATATATATATATATTTTAATATAAATTTTTATTAATAAATGACTTTTATTAATTACTCTAATATATTAAATATATAAAACGGCTATATTTAAGTTATATAATAATCATGTATAGGTTTTAGAAGTCATTTTGGTCAAGTTGACTTTTGTTGACTTTTACATATTTAGTCTCGAGCATTAGGATTGTGATACACTACAACTTGACCTAAATTGTTAAACAAATATTGACCAACATACAAATATATATACTTAATTTAGGTTCGTGAATCCGAGGCCAACCTTGCACTTGTTCAATGCCGTCATATGTACTTTTACTACGAAATACAGTATTGTGAGTTTCATTACTCCCTTTTTAAATGCTTTTGCAATATATATTTTTGGGACTGAGAATACATGCGCTTTTATAAATATTTGACGAAATAGACACAAGTAATTAAAACTACATTATATGGTTTAATGGATCGAAGCCGAATATGCCCCTTTTAGCCTGGTAATCTAAGAATTAGGGAACCGAGCCCCTAATTGACGCGAATCCTAAAGATAGATCTATCGGGCCCAACAAGCCCCATCCATGGTTGCGGATGCTTTAGTACTTCGAAATTTATATCATGTCCGAAGGATGTCCCGGAATGATGGGGATATTCTATATGCATCTTGTGAATGTCGATTATCAGGTGTTCAATCCATATGAATGATTTTTATCTCTATGTATGGGATGTTTATAAATGGAAATGAAAATCTTGTGGTCTATTAAAATGATGGAAATGAATGTTTACGATAAACTAATGAACTCACCAACCTTTTGGTTGACACTTTTAAGCATATTTATTCTCAGGTATTAAAGAAATCTTCCGCTGTGCAATAGCTCATTTTAAAGATATTACTTAGAGTCATTCATGGCATATTTCAAAAGATGTTGCATTCAAGTCATGAGTTCAATAGAGATTATTATTAAGTAAATGACAGATTAGGTCATTTATAGGTTGGATATTATGAAATGGTATGCATGCTTGTCAACATTCGATGTAATGAAAGGTTTGAAAGGACCCGTTCATATACATTATAAACGATTCACAATAGTTGATTACATTGCGCGGTATTTGACCTATATATGATACATTATACAAACATTGCATTCGTTTTTAAAAGACAATCTTTCTTTACATCGAAAATTGACAGGCATGCATACCATTTCATAATATCCACTATCCAACTATAAATTGATTTAATAATAATCTTTGATGAACTCAATGACTCGAATGCAACGTTCTTCGAAATATGCTATGAAAGACTCCAAGTAATATCTTTAAAATGAGCAAATGCACAGCGGAAGATTTCTTTAACACCTGAGAATAAACATGCTTTAAAGTGTCAACCAAAAGGTTGGTGAGTTCATTAGTTTATCATAATCATTTATTTCCATCATTTTAATAGACCTCAAGAATTTCATTTCCAGTTCTCATAAATATACGTCCCATGCATAGAGACAAAAATAATCATTCATATGGTGAACACCTGGTAACCGACATTAACTATATACATATAAGAATATCCCCTATCATTCCGGGATCCTCCTTCGGACATGATATAAATTTCGAAGTACTAAAGCATCCGGTACTTTGGATGGGGTTTGTTAGGCCCAATAGATCTATCTTTAGGATTCGCGTCAATTAGGGTGTCAGTTCCCTAATTCTTAGATTACCAGACTTTAATAAAAAGGGGCATATTCGATTTCGATAATTCAACCATAGAATGTAGTTTCAATTACTTGTGTCTATTTCGTCAAACATTTATAAAAGCGCATGTATTCTCAGTCCCAAAAATATAAAGGGTAAAAAGGCAAATGAAACTCACCATACTGTATTTCGTAGTAAAAATACATATAACGTCATTGAACAAGTGCAAAGTTGGCCACGAATTCACGAACCTAAATTAATTATATATATTTATGTGTTGGTCAATATTTGTCTAACAAATTAGGTCAAGTCATAGTGTACCACAATCCTAATGCTCGAGACTAATATGCAAAAGTCAACAAAAGTAAATTTGACTCAAAATAATTTCCAAAAATCTATACATGATTAATATATAGTTTAAATATCGTCGTTTTATATTTTTAAATATTTTTAAAAGATTTAATAGAGTAAATAATATAATTTATTTATTAATAAATAAAATTTTATATTAAATTTATATAATAAAATATACTTTTATATATATTAAGTAATAAAATTTATAGGGTTCATTTAATATCATAAAGATAATATGATAGGTATTATTAAAGTAAGTTATTACACATAGTAAAATATGTTTGTATCACATATTTATTTGATAAAATAATATCTATAATGTTAGTAAGTAAAAGTTGTATTATTTTGTAATAATAATTATTATTATAAAAATATCAATATTTATAATTACTAAGATGACATTATGATAAAACGATAATTCTAATTATGATAACTTTAATATTTACAATAATTTTTAATATTATCTTTAAAATAATAATTCTATCTAAAATAATAATAATAATGATATTTTATAGTAACAATGACATTTCTATTAAAATGATAATTTTTGTTAAAATGATAGTTTTAATACTAACGATACTTTTAATAATAATAGTAATGATAAAAATAATAAGAATGATAATTTTATCTAAATCAATATCATATAATATTTTAATTTCATCATGATACTCTTACCCATTATTTCATAATCGTTTCGTTTAATAGCTTTTAATCGTCTTTTATATCGTGTTCATAATAATGATAATAATAGTAATCAAAATAATTAGGTGTTACAAATATTTGTTTTAATTACACTAATATTAATAATGATAGTTACTATGATATTATTAACGATAATACTAATAATTATCTTAATGATAATATAGTAATAATAATAATAACAATAACAATAACCATTTTTAAATAATGATATATATTAATAATGATAATAATAATAATACCAATAATAATAATAATAATAATAATAATAATAATAATAATTGGATAATAATAATAATACTAATTATAACTTTAACGATAATAACGATAGTAATAATAAAATAAAATAAAAATAACATTTTTTAATGATAAATCCCTTTTATTGATAAAGATAATAATAATGATAATAATAAGATAAAACTAGAATGACGATAAAAACGACGATAATAATAATCATTTTTTAATAAAAATATCGAAAATTCAATTGATTATAACTTCTAATCCGTTCATCGAAACCATTCGATATCTAAAGAAAAAGTTCTTAATTTTTCGCTAGCTTTCCAAGGACATGCATATCTTATACCTTATCTCAACCGCAAGTGTAACTAATTCAAGATTCAACCTAACCTGTCTAAGGGCAATATCAAAAGTACAAGCATGCATAATCCTAAATACTCGAGCACTAGTCAGGGATACACTATTAGTATGTAAAAGTTAAATTATGAGTACTCACGTATCAATATTGAGATTCAATATTGCAGGAAAGGTACGTAGACGCAACGGAAATGATAAACACTATATTGACCTCACGAGCATACCCATGAACTATACTCAATCACCTCCATAGCTATAACCCATAATTTCCTTAATCCTATCCCACTCGAAAAACAACTTCGAAATCACTCGGACAGCACTCCGTCGTAATATTTTATGTATACTAATAATATCTTGAAATAATACGGAGTAAATATATATATGTAAATTGATTGAGAGAGTTTAGAGAAAAATATTTTCAAGTTTCTATGAAATAATGAAACCTATTGAATTTTATTTATAATAGATTTTTGAATTATTAAAGTTAATTATTAAAGTATGAATTATTAAAATGAATTATTAAAGTATGAATTATTAAAGTGAATTATTAAAGTATGAATTATTAAAGTGAATTATTAAAGTATGAATTATTAAAGTATGAATTATTAAAGTGAATTATTAAAGTTAAAGTAAAGTAAAAATAAAGTAAAGGTAAAGTTTAAGTATAGTAAAAGTATAAAACTATGTACGTATAATACGCGTATAAATATATATAATATTAATTTAAATCGTTATATATACTTAATAAAATAAAATATAAATATCGTTATCTTTATCATATTAGTTAAGTAATGAGTTGTCAAAAGTGGTTCTAGATATTTATATACGTTTTAATAATAAAGTTCTTTTTAAATGGAAAACGTTTTTGTACGTTTGAAACTAAATAGATCAATCGAGTCTTTATGAGATTCAATCTTCCACTATCCTTTGTCTAGTTCTCAATGATTGACAATTTATTCTTATTTATAAATCACTTTACCATTTTACGAATATTATTAAAATGGAAAGATTTCTCAAATCAACGTGGGCCTTTCAACAGAGACTTGTAATCATAATCAATATATCTGATAATTCAATCATTTGATCTTATCTTCTAATTCCATTGATAAACATTTTGAAACAGATACAATCATATAAAGTATTTAATCTAATATTTTTGTTTACATTTCAAGTTATAATATATACACATATGCATATATAATCATATTCGTTTAATGGTTCGTGAATCGTTGGAACTTGGTCGAGGTTGAATGAATGTATGAACATAGTTTAAAATTCTTGAAATTTAACTTAACAAATATTGCTTATCGTGTCGGAAACATATAAAGATTAAAGTTTAAATTTGGTTGGAAATTTTCGGGTTGTCACAAGTTTGTCTTTAAAAACGAATGCAATGTTTTTAAAATGTATCATATAGAGGTCAAATACCTCGCAATACATCCATATGTTATTATATTCGTCCTTATAGATTTGGACGGGTCGCTTCAAAAGCAAGTCGAAAAAGTCGGGTCGTTACATTTGCATATTAGTCTCGAGCATTAGGATTGTGATATACTACGACTTGACCTAAATTGTTAGACCGATATTGACCAACATATAAATATATATACTTAATATATGTTCGTGAATCCGAGGCCAACTTTGCACATGTTCAATGCCATCATATGTATTTTTACTATGAAATACAGTATTGTGAGTTTCATTTGCTCCCTTTATAAATGCTTTTGCAATATATATTTTTGGGACTGAGAATACATGCGCTGCTTTTATAAATGTTGTACGAAATAGACACAAGTAATCGAAATTACATTCTATTATTGGATTATCGAAATCGAATATCGCCCTTTAAGTCTGGTAACCTAAGAATTAGGGAAATGGCCCCTAATTGACGCGAATTCTAAAGATAGATCTATTGGGCCTAACAACCTCCATTCATGTCTATGGATGGCTTTAGTACTTCGAGATTATTATTATACAGACGTCGATGTCTGTGGGGATATTCTATGCATTATGGTTAATGTCGGTTACCAGGTGTTCAATCCATATGAATGATTTTTATGCAGATGGCTATATGCATGCATGATGTTTATGAGAAATTGAAATATGAAATCTTGTGGTCTATTAAAATTATGAAAATGATTGATTACAATAAACTAATGAACTCACCAACCTTTTGGTTGATACTTGAAAGCATGTTTATTCTCAGGATTTAAAGAAATCTTCAGCTGTGCATTTGCTCATTTTAAAGATAATACTTGGAGTCATTCATGGCATATTTCAAAAGACGTTGCATTCAAGTCGTTGAGTTCAATAAAGATTATGATTAATCAAATGACAGATTAGGTCATTTATAGATGGATATTATTAAATGGTATGCATGCCTGTTAACTTTCAATGTAATGAAAGTTCGTCTTCTAAAACGAATGCAATGTTTGTAAAATGTATCATATAGAGGTCAAATACCTCGCAATGTAATCATATGTTATTGTATTCGTTCTTATAGATTAGGACGGGTCGTCTCATGTGGTATCAGAGCGGTGGTCTTAGCGAACCAGCTCTTGCATTAGTGTGTCTAACGGATAGTTATTAAGATGCATTAGTGAGTCTAGACTTCGACCTTAGCTACATGTCAAAAAGTTTTGCTTATCATTTTTGTCGAAAATTACATGCTTATCATTCTTAGTCTAGACACATCTTACTGCATTGACTGCATGAATAGTGTATAGACAAAAATTCATATCTTAGCGTATCTGTTACTGTAAACTTTTCCTGGCATATTCCGTAAATTCCTGTGTAATATACGAAATATTTTGTTCTATATATATAGATATTCTAGGTAATTAGAATACCATCCGATAGTCATAAATCATTTCATATTGAAAAATCCTTTATTCAATCATATGAAATGGAACTCTCCACTAGTTCAAGTCCCTCAAATTCCGATATGGAGTTTCACTCGAGCTCCGAAAGTAGTGTGACCGGAATGGATCAACCAATTAGCCATCATCTATTCTGGATGAATTGGGGATGGGTTCGTAGCCTCCTTAATCATTGGAGACAAGAAGAAGGTGATCCCTTCCATCCACCACATTGTCCCCTTGGCAAAGAACCTGAAGCACTTACCGGTGAACCTGTCCGAGACACCATTTTCTCTCTCATTTCCAGAGTGTCTCGTCACGATTATATATTATCTCAAATTTTAGATCTTATTCATCCGCTCGTCCGAACCGACAACCACCCCGGTGTAATAGAAGAAGTTAACAAACTTCGCGCTCAGGTAGTGGCCTTGGAGAATATAGTGCAAAGGTTACAAGCACCAGCAGCATCACCGGCATCAACAGTACCACCATCAGCAACATCAACAGTACCATTACCACCACCAACAACAAAATCCGCATCTCCACCTCAACATCACAATCTTTACCTCGAGCATCAACGTCATATGCACTGTAGATACCAAGGTGTACCAACAACAATAACCGATGAAGTATTGATTCATAACTTCATTAGAAAAACATTCTGCGGTGATTATGTAATCTATAAAGTCTTAAAGATTATCTATTCTAGCCCTAAACCTAAATCAGGTGAGTGAACCAAAATGATAGAAGGAAGAGTAGAAACCCTGACAAGAATAGTGCGTGATTTACAAGCTAGACTTGTTATACCAGCAGCATCAACAATACCCTCAACATCGCCAGTACCAGTATCACCATCAGTATCACCAACACCAGCAACACCTGTAGCACTACAAGCTCCACCAATTACATAACCACCAATGATATCGACAACACAATCATCAATAAGTATTTTATAAATATGTGATACAAAGATATTATACTACATGTAATATAATTACATTAATAATACCTATCATTATATTTTTATGATAATAAATGAACTTTATATATTTTATTACTTAAGATATATAAAAGTATATTTTTATCATATATATATTTTAATATAAATTTTTATTAATAAATGACTTTTATTATTTACTCTAATATATTAAATATATAAAACGACTATATTTAAGTTATATAATAATCATGTATAGGTTTTGGAAGTCATTTTGGTCAAGTTAACTTTTGTTGACTTTTTCATATTTAGTCTCGAGCATTAGGATTGTGATACACTACGACTTGACCTAATTTGTTAAACAAATATTGACCAACATACAAATATATATATACTTAATTTAGGTTCGTGAATCCGAGGCCAACCTTGCACTTGTTCAATGCCGTCATATGTATTTGTACTACGAAATACAGTATTGTAAGTTTCATTACTCCCTTTTTAAATGCTTTTGCAATATATATTTTTGGGACTGAGAATACATGCACTTTTATAAATATTTGGTGAAATAGACACAAGTAATTAAAACTACATTATATGGTTGAATGGATCGAAGCCGAATATGCCCCTTTTAGCCTGGTAATCTAAGAATTAGGGAATCGAGCCCCTAATTGACGCGAATCCTAAAGATAGATCTATCGGGCCCAACAAGCCCCATCCATGGTTATGGATGCTTTAGTACTTCAAAATTTATATCATGTCCGAAGGATGTCCCGGAATGATGGGGATATTCTATATGCATCTTGTGAATGTCGATTATCAGGTGTTCAATCCATATGAATGATTTTTATCTCTATGTATGGGATATTTATAAATGGAAATGAAAATCTTGTGGTCTATTAAAATGATGGAAATGAATGTTTACGATAAACTAATGAACTCACCAACCTTTTGGTTGACACTTTTAAGCATGTTTATTCTCAGATATTAAAGGAATCTTCCGCTGTGCAATAGCTCATTTTAAAGATATTACTTGGAGTCATTCATGGCATATTTCAAAATACGTTGCATTCAAGTCGTGAGTTCAATAGAGATTATTATTAAGTAAATGACAGATTAGGTCATTTATAGGTTGGATATTATCATATGGTATGCATGCCTGTCAACTTTCGATGTAATGAAAGTTTATCTTTAAAAACGAATACAATGTTTGTAAAATGTATCATATTGAGGTCAAATACCTCGCAATGTATCCATATGTTATTGTATTCGTCCTTATAGATTTGGACGGGTCGCTTCATGTGGTATCAGAGAGGTGGTCTTAGTGAACCAGGTCTTTCATTAGTGTGTCTAACTGATAGATATTAAGATGCATTAATGAGTCTGGACTTCGACCATGTCTGCATGTCAAAAAGTTTTGCTTATCATTGTTGTCAGAAATTGTCTGCTTATCATCTTAAATCTAGACGCGTCTCACTGCATTTATTGCATAGATGGAGTATAGACAAATCTCATATCTTAGCATATCTATTACTGTAAACTTTTCTTGATATCTTCTAAGGATTTCCTTCGTGATTTATGGAAATTTGGTATTATATATACATATGTAAATATGTATTGAAGAATACCAATTCAAATCCTATAATCTATCACATATCAAAAATCATCTCCCTAATTATATAAGATGGATCCCGTATCCAGTTCAAATTCCTTAAACTCCGATAGCTATTCCGATATGGATATTCACCTGAACTCCAAAGACAGTGTAACCGAAATGGATCAACCAATCAGCCATCACCTATTCTGGATGAATTGGGGATGGGTTCGTAGCCTACTTAATCATTGGAGACAAGAAGAAGGCGATCCTTTCCATCCACCACATTGCCCTCTTGGTGAAGAACCTGAAGCACTTACCGGCGAACCTGTTCGAGACACCATTTTCTCTCTCATTTCCAGAGTGTCTCGTCACGATTGTATATTATCTCAAATTCTAGATCTTATTCAGCCGCTCGTCCGAACCGCCAATCATCCCGGTATAATAGAAGAAGTCAAAGAGCTTCGCGCTTGGGTAGTAGCTTTAGAGAATATGGTGCAAAGGATACAAGCATCAGCAGTAGCACCGTCACCATTAACAACACCAACAGTACCATTACCACCACAAACAACAACCGCATCGCATGTAGTGACCCGAACTTTTCCATGTTTATATATATTAAATTAAATTGATATTTATATGATTAAGTGTTTCCAACATGTTAAGCAATCAAACTTGTTAAGACGCGATTAATTGAAATAGATTTCATATAGACAATTGACCACCCAAGTTGACCGGTGATTCACGAACGTTAAAACTTGTAAAAACTATATGATGTCATATATATGGATATATATATATAGTTAACATGATATTATGATAAGTAAAAATATCATTAAGTATATTAACAATGAACTACATATGTAAAAAAAAAACAAGACTACTAACTTAATGATTTCGAAACGAGACATATATGTAACGATTATCGTTGTAACAATATTTAACTGTATATATATCATACTAAGATATATTAATATATCATAATATCATGATAATGTAATAATTTAACATCTCTTTATATATAATAAACAATGGGTTAACAACATTTAACAAGATCGTTAACCTAAAGGTTTCAAAACAACATTTACATGTAACGACTAACGATGACTTAACGACTCAGTTAAAATGTATATACATGTAGTGTTTTAATATGTATTCATAAACTTTTGAAAGACTTCAAGACACTTATCAAAATACTTCTACTTAACAAAAATGCTTACAATTACATCCTCGTTCAGTTTCATCAACAATTCTACTCGTATGCACCCGTATTCGTACTCGTACAATACACAGCTTTTAGATGTATGTACTATTGGTATATACACTCCAATGATCAGCTCTTAGCAGCCCATGTGAGTCACCTAACACATGTGGGAACCATCATTTGGCAACTAGCATGAAATATCTCATAAAATTACAAAAATATTAGTAATCATTCATGACTTATTTACATGTAAACAAAATTACACATCCTTTATATCTAATCCATATACCAACGAACAAAAACACCTACAAACACTTTCATTCTTCAATTTTCTTCATCTAATTGATCTCTATCAAGTTCTATCTTCAAGTTCTAAGTGTTCTTCATAAATTCTATAAGTTCTAGTTTCATAAAATCAAGAATACTTCCAAGTTTGCTAGCTTACTTTCAATCTTGTAAAGTGATCATCCAACCTCAAGAAATCTTTCTTATTTATAGTAAGATATCTTTCTAATACAAGGTAATACTCATATTCAAACTTTGATTCAATTTCTATAACTATAACAATCTTATTTCAAGTGGAAATCTTACTTGAACTTGTTTTCGTGTCATGATTCTGCTTCAAGAACTTTCAAGTCATCCAAGGATCCTTTGAAGCTAGATCTATTTTTCTCATTTCCAGTAGATTTATCCACAAAACCTGAGGTAGTAATGATGTTCATAACATCATTCGATTCATATGTATAAAACTACCTTATTCGAAGGTTTAAACTTGAAATCACTAGAACATAGTTTAGTTAATTCTAAACTTGTTCGCAAATAAAAGTTAATCCTTCTAACTTGACTTTTAAAATCAACTAAACACATGTTCTATATCTATATGATATGCTAACTTAATGATTTAAAACCAGGAAACACGAAAAACACCGTAAAACCGGACATATGCCTTCGTAGTAACACCGCGGGCTGTTTTGGGTTTGATAATTAAAAACTATGATAAACTTTGATTTAAAAGTTATTGTTCTGGGAAAATGATTTTTCTTATGAACATGAAACTATATCCAAAAATCATGGTTAAACTCAAAGTGGAAGTATGTTTTTCAAAATGGTCATCAAGACGTCGTTCTTTCGACTGAAATGAATACCTCTTACAAAAATGACTTGTAACTTATATTTTCAACTATAAACCTATAGTTTTTCTGTTTAGATTTATAAAATAGAGTTCAATATGAAACCTTAGCAATTTGATTCACTCAAAACGGATTTAAAACGACGAAGTTATGGGTAAAACAAGATTGGATATTTTTTGATTGTTGTAGCTACGGGAAATATTGTAACAATTCTATACAAATTATATCCTAGCTAACTTATATTGTATTATACATGTATTCTAATATATTATGTAATCTTGGGATACCATAGACACGTATGCAAATGTTTTAACATATCATATCGACCCATATATATATATTATTTGGAACAACCATAGACACTCTATATGCAGTAATGTTGGAGTTAGCTATACAGGGTTGAGGTTGATTCCAAAAATATATATACTTTGAGTTGTGATCTAGCCTGAGACGTGTATACACTGGGTCGTGGATTGGGTCAAGATAATATATATCAATTTATTTTCTGTACATCTAACTATGGACAACTAGTTGTAGGTTACTAACGAGGACAGCTGACTTAATAAACTTAAAACATTAAAACGTATTAAAAATGTTGTAAATATATTTTGAACATACTTTGATATATATGTACATATTTGTTATAGGTTCGTGAATCGACCAGTGGCCAAGTCTTACTTCCCGACGAAGTAAAAATCTGTGAAAGTGAGTTATAGTCCCACTTTTAAAATCTAATATTTTGGGATGAGAATACATGCAAATTTATAAATGTTTTACGAAATAGACACAAGTAAATGAAACTACTTTAAATGGGTGAATTTGTCGAAGCCGAATATGCCCCTTTTTAGCTTGGTAGCCTAAGAATTTGGGAACAGACCCCCCAAATTGACGCGAATCCTAAAGATAGATCTATCGGGCCCAACAAGCCCCATTCTGGAATTTGGAATGCTTTAGTACTTCGAAATTATCATGTCCGATGGGTGTACCGGAATGATGGGGATATTCTATATGCATCTTGTTAATGTCGGTTATCAGGTGTTCACCGTATGAATGATTTTTATCTCTATGTATGGGATGTATTGAAATATGAAATCTTGTGGTCTATTATTTCGATTGATAAATATATAGGTTAAACCTATAACTCACCAACATTTTTGTTGACGTTTAAAGCATGTTTATTCTTAGGTGATTATTAAGAACTTCCGCTGTTGCATACTAAAATAAGGACAAGATTTGGAGTCCATGCTTGCATGATATTATGTAAAAACTGCATTCAAGAAACTTATTTTTGATGTAATATATTCTTATTGTAAACCATTATGTAATGGTCGTGTGTAAACGGTATATTTTAGATTATCATTATTTGATAATCTACGTAATGTTTTTAAACCTTTATCGATAAAATAAAGGTTATGGTTGTTTTAAAAGTGAATGCAGTCTTTGAAAAACGTCTCATATAGAGGTCAAAACCTCGCGACGAAATCAATTAATATGGAACGTTTATAATCAATATGAACGGGACATTTCAGTTGGTATCATAGCGTTGGTCTTAGAGAACCAGAAATTTGCATTAGTGTGTCTTATCGGGTTTGTTAGGATACATTAGTGAGTCTGGACTTCGACCGTGTTTTCTTTAAAAACGATTGCTTAACACTTTTGTTGGAAACTATATAGTATTAACATGTAAATATTATGTGATATATTAACCTCTTAATGTGTTTGATATTGTGTGATAGATGTCTACCACTAGTATAAATCCCATCGATTCACCTAATAATAATGAAGAGTCGAGTATATTTTGGGAAGATTCACAAATTCCCGAAGAGGAACCGGAAGATGAGGAACCGGAATAGGAGGAATCGGAAGAGGAGGAACCGGAAGAAGAGGAACCGGAAGAGTAGGAACCGGAAGAGGAGGAATCTTAAGAAGAAGAGGTTCCAGAGGAAGAAATATTGATACCTATAGTAAATCGATTAAATAAAAGAAAATCCTCAACCAACGGACCAAAGTTAATAATGGTTGATGTTATGCGAGGGGTATACGAAATATACTATATTTTTACTACGAAATATGATACAAATACGATACAATTTTATACAAGTTATTTATTTATTTATAGAATGGATATACGTAAACTTTGCTACAACACTTATAGGCAGTGTACCTAATCGTAGAGTAGTGTAGTTTTTAGTAAGTCCGGTTCGTTCCACAGGGAGCTGGCTAAGTTTAACGCTATATTTTAAAAACTATATTTGTATAAAATATATATAATTATATATAGTAATATTATTATAAAAGGGGGTTTTTACCGTTTAATGACAGGTTTGTCGATTTTAAGTAAAGCGTAAAGATAAATGACGATAATATAAATGAAAGAATTTAAATTGTGATAAAGTAAATTGCAGTAATTAAAATGACAGTAAATAAATGTACGATGAAATATAAAAGTATTATGCTTATTTAAACTTCCGTAATCATGATGTTTGACGTTTTGATTTTAATTTATTTATCTGGGTTAATTGTCCTTTGTCCTGGATTTATTTGATACCTATCTAATTTTTGTCCATAATAGTCCATCGGTCATAATTATAAAATGCTCGTCAAATTAACCTTATTCCCGAAGTCAAATATTTCAACTAATTAGGGATTCGAACTGTAACAAGGTTTTAATACTTTGTTAACAATTACACCAATTATCCTTGTATGTAATCTACCCCTGTTTTAATGAGATATGGATATTAATTTACCCACTTGATCAGAATGAATAATCAATTACCCAACCCGAATAATTAATTAAATGATCGTAAAAGATGTCGTATAAACGTCACTAAATAGAACATACATAATCATTTTAATAATTATTAGATTAACTAATTTGAAGATAGGTTCGACAGATTCTAATGAGTTGTGGTTCGATTAGACAATACCCCCTATCTATTAATAGTCAATAGTCCAATGTTCACAAGTTTCGGTCTTTTTTCCAAACCTTAATTATGGTACAAAATCTAATAACCCCGTCTTAATATTTAGTCTAACATCACGATTACTTTGGCTCAAATAAGCATAATAATAACTTAGTTACAAGACATTAATTTAAAAAGGAAGAACATAGCTTACAGTGGTGATTAATTGCGTAGCGTTACACGGACAGAATTTTGACTTACAACCTTAAAACATTCGCTACCATAATCTTATTATTATTAATCTTAAATTAAAATTAAAATTATAAATATAAATACATATATATTGAAGAGAGTAAGAGATTGAATTCTATTGTACATAACTCGTCCGAAAAACCGACTTTTTATAGAACTTGGCCTGCTACAGTAACTCATGCGAGTGCATGAGTTTTGTGCCTTCTGGCCATGTGATCGCATGGCCGCCTGGGACAGTTCACATACTTTTGTTTTCTTATTTGCCGATGTTTTATTTAATAATATATAATATAATATATAATTTTATATAATTATATATATTATATTATATTCTTATGCATAGTTGACTCGTAATTTTAGGTCCGTTGCATCGCGCGTTGATAGTTGGTTCATGTCTCGGTTTCGGATTTTCGAACGTCCTTGCGTACTATTTAATATCTTGTACTTTGCGTTTTGCGACTTGTACTTTTGTAATTTTGAGACGTTTCTCATCAATAAATTGAACCACTTGAATTATATCTTGTTCATTTGAGCTTTTTGGTCATTTGCGTCTTCAAATCGTCATTTTCTTCTTTTGTCTTCGCACTTATTTATTTAAACGAATATTACATAAAAATAGAACAATTGCAACTAAAAGCTTTACATATTGGAAGGATATTGATACTAAATATATGTTCATTTAGAGCACTATCAAATATCCCCACACTTGAACGTTGCTTGTCCTCAAGCAATACAGAACTTGAAATAAAATCACACTTCACTCGAATTACTTTTTTTATTCTTACACTTTATACATCAGTGATTTTAATACGGCGGTATACATAATGATAGTAACGATGTGGTTTACAGTCTCACATGACTATGAAAATTTAGGTCCTTTAAGGAAATTGGATCTTTATGAAAACATTTGATCTTTTGAAAATTCATTCTAGATTTTATCCTAGATAAGTTTTCCGGAATAACCCTTCACCGGTGTTTGCAAATTGTTTTTGTGGGTTTGTTGGATTTCAGATTTGAAAATTTTAGCTCAAAACTTATGGTTTTGTGTCACCCACTTGCTAACCTTGTATTGGGAAAGCAACACGTCCAGTATACTTGCTTCGTATATTACCTTTCGGTAAACTACCGTCCGGTTGTAAAGGAAAGCGTTGAACAAGCAACTGTTAAGGCAATGTCCCGTGACATGCTTTTGATTATGGTCTATAACGTGTCGGATGCAATTACTATCCTTTGTAGGAGCAATAGTAAAGATCACCCTTTAGTTTTTCAGTCTGGAACAAGGTCCTGTCTTCGACCATGCTATGCAACCACCGTTCTTACGGTTGACACCCGATTTGGTTCAGGTGACCTAATGAATTCCAGGTGAATTCCTAGGATTTTACGTTCAATGGTAATGAACACATTGAAAATAGGTTTTCAGAAAACAAATCGGTTTTAATTTGATCAAAATATTTTCTCGTTCAAGCTCGAGTTTAGATATCATTGAATTCCATGAGTTTGTAATTCTCAATCTTTAAGGTCAATCTCAAGGATTGAGTAATATCAGGCTTAAAAGCTGATTTTTAATCTTTAAGGAGATTATCCTTTCTGGGGGTCCGATTTATTAGTCTTATCAAGCTAATTTGCACGGCGCCCTCCCCATTTTACGAGACATATCCTCTCATGGTTAGGATAAGTCTGATCACTTGGCGACCCTGTTTGATGCTGAGGTTCGTGGATTTCCAGCTGATTTTCGAGATGACTTTTCTAGATTTTTCGTCAACCTACAGCTGGTCTGGACGACAACTTCCTGACCTAAATCAAGAAGCGCGTGTCTTTCTCGGAAGACTTTACTTCCTTTTAATGATGGAATTGATTCATCGTGTAGATCTTTTCATTCAAATATATTACAATAAATCGGGTAAAACTGATTAGTTTAGTCCAAAGCAAAAGTACCTGCAATAATCTGTACCAAATATGTGGTATGTGTTTTAAAGAAATTAGTAAATTCTTCCCACACTTAGCTTTTATTTATTCTTTTATTTGCCTTTTTATTATCCTCTATTTCATTTTAAATGAATTCTAACGTTTTGGGTTGTTTCTCCATTTATGTTCTCTCTGAGGTAACAATAATTTCGGCATTAACACCTAGTTTTATCGTTCATAAATATGTATAAACATAATTTTAAATTCATTTAGTTGAAAAATTTTCAAATTTTCACAAAATTTGGCAATTAAACTAAGTGTAAATCCGAGAGAATTTATAACCCTTCCCCACACTTGAGATCATGCAATGCCCTCATTTGTATGAAATCAGACTATAATTATAAATTCATGAGGGTGATTAGTGTAGAAAAGTGATTAAAAATACCGAGTTTGCAAACATATTATTTTATATCACATTTGATATTTTGCGTCTTGTCGTCAAAATTAGTAGCTTTTGCTGAACTTAATGCCAGTCTTTGAAAGTGCGTTGTTTTACCCTGTTTTACATAAGATAAACTACAAACATATATATACATATATTATTATTAATTTTTTTAAAACCTTTATTTATTAAAACAATTTAAATGAATATTTTTTTTAAAATTTTATTTCCTTTTACTTTAGGTAGTTTCGGTATGTTTACCTAGTTCGTCCCTCGACAAAATTTAAAATTTGTCGTTTTTAAAGCGATTGTTTTAAAAGCAAAGATTTTTGGATTTTCTAATTTTTTTTTGGTATACTTTAGATCAATAATATTAAAAATAATGATAACAAAATTTTTTGCCCCTTCCTCGGGTAAAGCAATTTTGGTTCCATGACCTAGTCTTCAACTTACGATGAATTTTAGAAATCAATTTTTTTTTAAACTTAATGAAATAAAGTAAATTTTTGTTTTTAAATTCATACAAAAAAATTAATTTTAAAAAGCGTATTAATTTCATACAAAACCTACAAAACAAAAAATTCAGAATGGGGGGATAAAACTAGTTCTTTAGTGTCTGCTAGTGGAAAAGACCAATCGGATTCCATTCTCGGAACTACACAAGAATAGAACAACTAACTCTAGACAACATTTTCTTTTTGGAACATCTAAATCTCCCCACACTTAAGTAGCTGTGGTGTCGAAATTGTGATTAACTTCATTGTCAATTTCTCTTGGATCATAATCAACTTGCATATCTGTGACTTTTGCTTTAAGCCATTGGTCGGATTCCTATGTAATATCCACAAATTTTACTAGTTTTTCCTTTTCTTTAGGCGATAGATTGGATACTAACCGGTTACATAACTTAAAGTTCCCCTTGGTTCTAGCATCGCGAATCCGTTTAATAAGTTTCTTCATTGAACTATTAATAACGGGGTCATTTAATTTCACATCAACAACGGGGTTCTTTGTTATCAGGTCATCATTAGGTGTTACTTCATCTTCCCCACACTTAGGTGTTTTATTATTGTTAAGCACTACCGTTGGAGTTGGTAAAACAATGTGGTTGTTACCAATCGTCTTTGTTGGTTCAACGGTTTTGGTTGGTGGAGATTTAGACTTTCGAATCACAATGGTGACCGATTTTTCACCATCACTAAGTGTCATTATACCCTCTCTTACATCAAATAACGCCCCGGTGGACACTAAGAATGGTCGACCTAAAATTAGAGGAATGTTTGGGTCCTCTTCTATGTCAATGACAATAAATTCGACTAAAAAGGTTAAATTACACACTTGAATGGGTAGGTTGTCAGCAATTCCAACTGGGTGCCTAATGGTTTGATCAAAGAGTCGAACACTCATTTCCGTTGGACTTAACTCACCTACTCCTAATCTCTTATATAATGAAAGAGGCATAACACTTATACTCGCACATAAATCTGCTAGTGCATCATACATGGCACAATCACTAAGTAGACAAGGAACAATAAATTCACCCAGATCACCCAACCTGGGTGGAGGTTTCGGTGGAACTGTCTTTACCGGGTTTACTTTTACGGTTTTTGTTTCTTGCACTTTCTTATTCTTCTTCTTCTTCTTTCCAGAGGTATCACAAACTTTATTACCTATCACTTGCTCATACTCAACTCCTTTTCTTGGAAACGGGATGGGTGGTTTGTATGGTGCCACCACTGGCTTTACATACTCGAGTGGTGGTGGTGGCATAACTTCTTCATTGTTACTCACATCTAAAACCTTCCCATCTTCTGGTGTTGGTTTTTCAGAATTTGTTGACACCATATTAACATTCTCATTTCGAGGATTTACTTCAGTATTACTTGGTAGCTTTCCGTATTCCCTCTCACTCATCATGCTAGCAAGAGTACCTACGTATTTTTCTAGATTCAAAATGGAAGCTTGTTGAGTTCTTAATGACTGATCAAACCTCTCATTTGTTTGGGTTTGAGATGTTATAAATTGTGTTTGAGATTCCATTAGCTTTGCCATTATTTCTTCTAGATTTGGCTTTTTCTCTTCGGTTTGTTGTGTTGGTTTATACAAGATAGGTTTTTGTTGATTGAAAGTGTTGTTTTGAGTTGGTTGGTTATTCAGACCTTGTTGGTTGTACGAGTTATTGTTAGGTCCATTTGGATTGTAAAGAATGTTTTGATTTCAATTGAAGTTTGGCCTTGGCGGTTGATAATTATTTTGATAATTATTTCCCAGCCTTTGGTTCATGTAGGAAACATTCTCACGTTGCTCCATCGTTTGCTCGATGTGACACTCTTTCGTTAAGTGTGGTCCACCGCATTGCTCACAACTGATTCGTATTGCGTGAATATCTTTATTCATCTTTTCCATTCGTCTCTCGAAAGCATATATTTTTGCGGAAACGGAATCAAAGTCATGGCTAGAATCGGCTCTAGCCATTTTAGATGAATGAAAGATATCTTTTTCTTGGTGCCACTCATGTGAGTGGGAGGCAGTGTTATCAATAATTTTGTAAGCTTCAGTTGCGGTTTTCTTCATAATGGAACCACCATCTGTTATATCGATGTCTTTTCGTGTAGCAACGTCGACACCTTGGTAGAATATTTGAACTATTTGATAAGTGTCTAAACCATGTTGCGAACATCCTTTCAACAACTTTCCAAATCTTGTCCACGCCTCATATAATGTTTCATTTAGCTTTTGCGCGAACGTAACAATTTCTCCTTGAAGTCTCACGGCTTTAGATGCCAGAAAGAATTGTTTAAGAAATTTTTCAACTAAGACATCCCATGTGTCAATCGCCCCTTCAGGTAATGATTCTAACCAATCTTTGGCTTCTCTCTTTAAAGTCTAGGGAAACAACATGAGATAGATCTGTTCATCCTCAATTTCTCTGATTTTAAATAGAGTACAGATCCTATTAAAGGTTCGAAGATGTTCGTTTGGATCTTCCTTCAGCGTACCACTATATTGGCATTGATTAGTTACCATGTGTAGGATTTGTCCTTTGATTTCATAATCTGGCGCATTAACGTCTGGTTTAATAATGGCGTAACCTTGGCCTGTGCGTGTGGCTCTCATTCGGTCTTCCATACTTAGAGGTTCTGTTACTTCCATAATTAAATTTGTTGAATCTGAATCACTAGAGGATTCTGATTTAATGGTTTCTTCCTCGACAATCTCTGGATGAGTGATTTGTGGTTCAGGAGGAATGATTAGTGGTTCAGGATCTCTGAATTGTCCTTGAATATCCTCCGGATTCTCAATTGTGAGGTCAGGTTCAAAAAATAGATTATCTGAAATTTGAATTGGAGCACTTGATCGACTAGATGATAATTCTAAAGAAAAATCAACAGCGGCAATATTAGCTAGATGTCTTGATTGAGTTACAGGTGGTGAACATATGAAAGGTGGTGAACATTTTGCTCGGTGCATTCACTGAATATCCTATTAGTTATGAAAGATAAAAATTATATAAGTTATCAAATTAATAGACTTTTCTGATTTTGCTCACGTTTCAAATAGCCAATAGATGCAGCAGGTAGCCAGGACCCTTTAAATCGGAAGCCCACAACTCGCCACTAACAAATCCAACTATTACTACGAACCAGAAAATTTTGGATGTTTATCAATTTAACCGCTTAAAATAATTTTTTGTTTTAAAATTTTAGAGAAGAAATAGAAAATTTTATGTCCTAAAAACTAAAGCGTCGAGAAATAAGAAAGAAAAAGAGCGCGTCAAAAAACGTCGAAAAATAAAAGGTCGAAAAAAATAAAAATAAGAAAGAAAAACGTCGAAACTTAAAAGTCTAAAAACTAAATCTAAAAACTTGCGTCTAAAGGTATTAAAACTTAAAGGAATTCTATATCCAAAATGACAATAACTTAATTAGGTACTAAAATCTATAAAACGGCGTCGCAAAATTCTAAAGCACCTAAATCTTAGTCTAAAGAAAAAGCACTTAAGGGATTTTACGGGAAAGTCTTAAAAATCTAGAAATGAAAATAACTACGGCAAAAACTTATCTTAAAACTAATTACGAACGATAAATACACAAATTATAAATTAAACGATTAAAAAGATACGAAATATAAAAATAAAACTAAAGTTATAAAAATACAATTTTTTTTATAAAAATATTATTTTTATATTATTATTTTATAAAAGTATTAAGTTTAAAACTAATTAAAACTTAAAATTCAAATTAATTAAAACTAAAACTAACTAATATTAAATTAAAACCCTAATTAATATTAATTAATAATAATAATTATTAATAACCTAACCCTAATCCTGTCGACCAGGTACCTGGGCTGTCAAATCACCTCATGCGACCGCATGAGGTTTCTTTGGTTTGGTCATGCAACCGCATGGCTTCGGTTTCCAGGCTAGAAGATTGGGCTGCTACGGTTCGGCCCGTTTACTTTTACTTATATTTTTTTCTGTTTTTTTATAGCGTTTCGCTTTGGCATTCCCCAGTAGCGGCGCCAAAAACTTGATGTTATGCGAGGGGTATACGAAATATACTATATTTTTACTACGAAATATGATACAAATACGATACAATTTTACACAAGTTATTTATTTATTTATAGAATGGATATACGTAAACTTTGCTACAACACTTATAGTCAGTGTACCTAATCATAGAGTAGTGTAGTTTTTAGTAAGTCCGGTTCATTCCACAGGGAGCTGGCTAAGTTTAACGCTATATTTTAAAAACTATATTTGTATAAAATATATATAATTATATATAGTAATATTATTATAAAAGGGGTTTTTTACCGTTTAATGACCGGTTTATCGATTTTAAATAAAGCGTAAAGATAAATGACGATAATATAAATGAAAGAATTTAAATTGCGATAAAGTAAATTGCAGTAATTAAAATGACAGTAAATAAAAGTACGATGAAATATAAAAGTATTATGCTTATTTAAACTTCCGTAATCATGATGTTTGACGTTTTGATTTTAATTTTTTATCTGGGTTAATTGTCCTTTGTCCTGGATTTATTTGATACCTATCTGGTTTTTGTCCATAATAGTCCATCGGTCATAATTATAAAATGCTCTTCAAATTAACCTTATTACCGAAGTCAAATATTCCAACTAATTAGGGATTCGAACTGTAACAAGGTTTTAATACTTTGTTAACAATTACACCAATTATCCTTGTATGTAATCCACCCCTATTTTAATGAGATATGAATATTAATTTACCCACTTGGTCAGAATGAATAATCAATTACCCAACCCGAATAATTAATTAAATGATCGTAAAAGATGTCGTATAAACGTCACTAAATAGAACATACATAATCATTTTAATAATTATTAGATTAACTAATTTGAAGATAGGTTCGACAGATTCTATTGAGTTGTTGTTCGATTAGACAATACCCCCTATCTATTAATAGTCAATAGTCCAATGTCCACAAGTGTTGGTCTTTTGTCCAAACCTTAATTATGGTACAAAATCTAATAACCCCATCTTAATATTTAGTCTAACATCACGATTACTTTGGCTCAAATAAGCATAATAATAACTTAGTTACAAGACATTAATTTAAAAAGGAAGAACATAGCTTACAGTGGTGATTAATCGCGTAGCGTTACACGGGCAGAATTTCGACTTACAACCTTAAAACATTCGCTACCATAACCTTATTATTATTAATCTTAAATTAAAATTAAAATTATAAATATATATATATTGAAGAGAGTAAGAGATTGAATTCTATTGTACATAACTCGTCCGAAAAACTGACTTTTTATAGAACTTGGCCTGCTACAGTAACTCATGCCAGTGCATGAGTTTTGTGCCTTCTGGCCATGCGATCGCATGGCCGCCTGGGACAGCTCACATACTTTTGTTTTCTTATTTGCTGACGTTTTATTTAATAATATATAATATAATATATATAATTTTATATAATTACATATATATTATATTATATTCTTGTGCATAGTTGACTCGTAATTTTAGGTCCATTGCGTCGCGCGTTGATAGTTGGTTCATGTCTCGATTCCGGAATTTCGAACGTCCTTGCGTACTATTTAATATCTTATACTTTGCGTTTTGCGACTTGTACTTTTGTAATTTTGAGACGTTTCTCATCAATAAATTGAACCACTTGAATTATATCTTGTTCATTTGAGCTTTTTGGTCATTTGCGTCTTCAAATCGTCATTTTCTTCTTTTGTCTTCGCACTTATTTATTTAAACGAATATTACATAAAAATAGAATAATTGCAACTAAAAGCTTTACATATTGGAAGGATATAGATACTAAATATATGTTCATTTGGAGCACTATCAATGGCCAATGGTGTTTCCGCCGAGGAAGCAAAATATTGGGAAGATTACCAATTTTCCAGTGAATCGGATCCCGATGAGGATTCTGATGATGTTATAGAAATTACCTCGACCCAATTTAATAAAGCGAAAGAAAATAATAAGAGAAAAGGTATAAAAATAGAGAAACCCGATTCCAACCCCGATGAACTTTATATGTATCGGTAACATCCGTATTTCCTAAATTGTAACAATAACCCGGGAACCTCTAAACCACCAGGTTTTTCTAAACTATTGTGGAAAAATGACGGCTCGTATTGGAGGAACATCATATATCCCTAGAAAATTAGGAAAACGAACCAAGTCCGAAGAAGAAGAAACCAGTGATTCAGATTAGAGGGTTGTAATCATATTGTGTATTATATGTATTGTAGTGTGCTTGTACTTTTATATTCTATGTAAAAATTGCTTGTATTATTTGTTAATTATGTTTTACGAATCTAATCCTTGTCTATTTTACAGTATAAAAACACAAAATGGACGTTTAGGATAGACAACCAAAAATTTTAGAAGACCTACCAGGAGATATGATTGATGAAATCTTGTCTAGAGTTGGGCAGAATTCATCAGCACAATTAGTTACGGCAAAATTAGTTTGTCAAACGTTTGAAAGACATTCCAGGCATGCCTTAGTATATAAAAGGCTTTCCTTTGAAAGATGGGGTATATCACATTGGGGAGACTTTAAGTTACGCCAAGTTTTCTTTAAGGCATTTAGTGCGGGAAACCCAGATGCAATTTTATGCTACGGGTTACGAACCTATTTTGACTCAACATATCCCAACATAGGATTTCGTGAATTAGAAAGAGCTTCTAACATGCAACATAAAGAAGCATGTTATGCTTACGGGTTAGTGATGTTCGCTTCTTACCAAAGTAAGAAAAAGAACATCGGATTGCAACTTTTAAATAAAACCTTCCTACAAGTGACAGATTCAGTAGTTGTGGTGAGAAACAAGGTTTTTAGATTATTACGGGGCTGTTGGACATTACGAAACCCTCGTCCTTTTGATGACATTACAACATGCTGCCTAGCCAATGGTCATAACGGTTATTTTCCACAAGACCAAGGATGGGAAGTCGTCTTAGTAAAACCAGAATGCATGACTTGTTTCTGGACTTATTAATTACGTGTCTTTATTTCCTTTGCTGAACAACTTGCGTATTAACTAGATTTTTCTTCAAAACTGTCCTGTATCAAAGTGTACTATATTTCATGTTATATGTAGTATAGCAAAGTTGTAAGTTTGAAGAATATTTGTATGTGATATATTATTATAATCAGTTTTTCATATGGAATTATAGTAGTTGAATTGTATATTAGCTAGTAAGTATGAACTTAACGAGTAGGTAGTACCCGAATTTAAACTTATAAAACGCTAATATGAAGAAAAAGCTTTTATAAATGAGTTCATATTATGCTATGAAATACTATTGACTACTCTTAATATTCTGTATAATTAACTTGATTCAGTTGGCTATTTTGAAGGAAATGGCACCGGCGACTCGTCAGAATTTGAACATGAGCGAGGAAGACTTCCGTGTTTTCCTTGCAGCAAACATAGCCGCAGTACAGGCTGCGATGCAAAATAACAATAATTCTGGATCTAGCAGTGGAACTAATTCCACAAGAAATAGTGTCGGATGCTCCTACAAAGAATTTACTGCCTGCAAACCTTTAGAATTTGATGGAACTGAAGGACCAATTGGATTGAAACGGTGGACCGAGAAAGTCGAATCGGTGTTTGCCATAAGTAAGTGTACTAAAGAGGACAAAGTTAAGTACGCTACGCATACCTTCACAGGTACTGTATTAACGTGGTGGAACACCTATCTTGAACAGGTAGGACAAAATGCTGCTTACGCACTACCGTGGTCGGCATTCAAGCAATTGATGAACGAGCAGTACCGTCCTAGAAACGAAGTCAATAAGCTCAAGGCAGAACTTAGAGAGTTATGAACACAAGGGTTCGACATTACCACATAAGAACGACGATTCACAGAGTTGTGCCTATTGTGTCCGGGAGCGTTCGAAGATGAAGAAGAGAAGATCGACGCGTTTGTAAAAGGGTTACCAGTAAGGATTCAAGAAGATGTGAGTTCACACGAGCCCACTTCTATACAGAAGGCAAGTTGAATGGCTCATAAACTCATAAATTAGATTGAGGGAAGAATTAAAGAGCAGGCGGCTGAAGAAGCCAACACGAAACAACTCAAGAGGAAGTGGAGAAAAACGGTGACAAGGGTCACCAGAACAACAACAACAACAATTACAACCACAATCGCAACAACCATCCCAACAACCGCAACAACAATCGCAACAATAACCGTAATCCTAATAATAACTACAACAAACATCCCAACAACAACAACTACAACTACAATAACCGTTCCAACAACAATAACAATCTCAACAACAACCTCAATAACAACAACGGCAACAAAAAGTGTAAAAGAACTGGCCATGGTGTGAAAAAGTGTGAGGTCTAAGGACCAAAGTTTAACAGAACTAAAGGAACAAATACTGGCGAAACAAGTAATGCCGCCTTTATTTGTTATGGATGTGGAAAAACGGGCCACATGTAGAGACCCGTCCTAATCCATCCGGATGAAGTCCATATTGATTATAAATGATTCACAACAGTTGATTACATCGCGAGGTACTTGACCTCTATATGATACATTTTACAAACATTGCATTCATTTTTGATAAGACAATCTTTCAATACATCGAAAGTTGACAACATGCATACCATTTCATAACATATCTTACTATAATTGACTTAATAATAATCTTGATGAACTCAACGACTCGAATGCAACGTCTTTTGAAATATGTCATGAATGACTTCAAGTAATATCTCTAAGATGAGCAAATGCACAGCGGAAGATTTCTTTCTTACCTGGGAATAAACATGCTTTAAAGTGTCAACCAAAAGGTTGGTAAGTTCATTAGTTTAACATAAATAATCATTTCATAATTTTAATAGACCACAAGATTTCATATTTCATATTTCCATTTCTCATAAACATACGTCCCATGCATAGAGACACCTGGTAACCGACGTTCACAATATGCATATAAGAATATCCCCATCATTCCGGGATCCTCCTTCGGACATGATATAAATTTCGAAGTACTAAAGTATCCGGTACTTTGGATGGGGCTTGTTGGGCCCAATAGATCTATCTTTAGGATTCGCGTCAATTAGGGTGTCTGTTCCCTAATTCTTAGATTACCAGACTTAATAAAAAGGGGCATATTCGATTTCGATAATTCAACCATATAATGTAGTTTCGATTACTTGTGTCTATTTCGTAAAACATTTATAAAAATTGTGCATGTATTCTCAGCCCACAAATATAAAGGGTAAAAAGGCAAATGAAACTCACCATACTGTATTTTGTAGTAAAAATACATACAACGACATTGAACAAGTGTAGGGTTGGCCTCGGATTCACGAACCCAGATCATTTGTATATCTATTAAAATATATAATCGTAACCGAATCAGTTTATATATTATATCTTAAATTATTTATTTAGTTGTTTATATATTCAAAATGTTAAATTTATATATAGTTATATTAATATATTTTTGATTAATATAAAGATATCTAACATGTTATATATGTAATTATTTATATATATGTTGTTAATATAATTAAAACACACTTATATCCATAATAATATCTTTAAAACTTTTATTTTCATAAATGTAATTATTAATAATAATAATGATGTAGATAATACTGACAATAATAATAATAATAATAATCATAGTTTTAATGAAAACAAAATAATAATTTAGTAAAAATAAATAACAACCATAATAATAATAATAATAATAGCCTTGTTAATAATAATAATCAGACTTATCATAAACATTGTGTTTAAATTTTCTAATATTGTATATACAGTAATACTAATAATAACAACAGTAATACTAATAATAATAATAATAATAATAATAATAATAATAATAATAATATCAGTAATGATA